>NW_027141245.1:600000-900000 GCF_036365525.1 Heterodontus francisci
TAATCTAATTATCTATGTCCTGTTTCAGTCAATTACTATCATCCTGATCCTCTGTCCATTCTAATTATCTATGTCCTGTTTCAGTCAATTACTATCATCCTGATCCTCTGTCCATTCTAATTATCTCTGTCCTGTTTCAGTCAATTAATATCATCCTGATCCTCTGTCTATTCTAATTATCTATGTCCTGTTTCAGTCAATTACTATCACCCTGATCCTCTGTCTATTCTAATTATCAATGTCCTGTTTCAGTCAATTACTATCATCCTGATCCTCTGTCTATTCTAATTATCTCTGTCCTGTTTCAGTCAATTACTATCATCCTGATCCTCTGTCTATTCTAATTATCAATGTCCTGTTTCAGTCAATTACTATCATCCTGATCCTCTGTCTATTCTAATTATCTATGTCCTGTTTCAGTCAATTACTATCATCCTGATCCTCTGAACATTCTAATTATCTATGTCCTGTTTCAGTCAATTACTATCATCCTGATACTCTGTCTATTCTAATTATCTATGTCCTGTTTCAGTCAATTACTATCATCCTGATCCTCTGTCTAATCTAATTATCTTTGTCCTGTTTCAGTCAATTACTATCATCCTGATCCTCTGTCTATTCTAATTATCTATGTCCTGTTTCAGTCAATTACTATCATCCTGACTCTCTGTCCATTCTAATTATCTATGTCCTGTTTCAGTCAATTACTATCATCCTGATCCTCCCTCCTTTGTAATTATCTATGTCCTGTTTCAGTCAATTACTATCATCCTGATCCTCTGTCCATTCTAATTATCTATGTCCTGTTTCAGTCAATTACTATCATCCTGATTCTCTGTCTATTCTAATTATCTATGTCCTGTTTCAGTCAATTACTATCATCCTGATCCTCTGTCTATTCTAATTATCTATGTCCTGTTTCAGTCAATTACTATCATCCTGATCCTCTGAACATTCTAATTATCTATGTCCTGTTTCAGTCAATTACTATCATCCTGATCCTCTGTCTATTCTAATTATCTATGTCCTCTTTCAGTCAATTAATATCATCCTGATCCTCTGTCTATTCTAATTATCTCTGTCCTGTTTCAGTCAATTACTATCATCCTGATCCTCTGTCTATTCTAATTATCTATGTCCTGTTTCAGTCAATTACTATCATCCTGATCCTCTGTCCATTCTAATTATCTATGTCCTGTTTCAGTAAATTACTATCATCCTGATCCTCCCTCCTTTGTAATTATCTATGTCCTGTTTCAGTCAATTACTATCATCCTGATCCTCTGTCCATTCTGATTATCTATGTCCTGTTTCAGTCAATTACTATCATCCTGATCCTCTGTCTATTCTAATTATCTATGTCCTGTTTCAGTCAATTACTATCATCCTGATCCTCTGTCCATTCTAATTATCTATGTCCTGTTTCAGTCAATTACTATCATCCTGATCCTCTGTCTATTCTAATTATCTATGTCCTGTTTCAGTCAATTACTATCATCCTGATCCTCTGTCTATTCTAATTATCTATGTCCTGTTTCGGTCAATTACTATCATCCTGATCCTCTGAACATTCTAATTATCTATGTCCTGTTTCAGTCAATTACTATCATCCTGATCCTCTGTCTATTCTAATTATCTATGTCCTGTTTCAGTCAATTACTATCATCCTGATCCTCTGTCCATTCTAATTATCTATGTCCTGTTTCAGTCAATTACTATCATCCTGATCCTCTGTCCATTCTAATTATCTATGTCCTGTTTCAGTCAATTACTATCATCCTGATCCTCTGTCCATTCTAATTATCTATGTCCTGTTTCAGTCAATTACTATCATCCTGATCCTCTGTCCATTCTAATTATCTATGTCATGTTTCAGTCAATTACTATCATCCTGATCCTCTGTCTATTCTAATTATCTATGTCCTGTTTCAGTCAATTAATATCATCCTGATCCTCTGTCTATTCTAATTATCTATGTCCTGTTTCAGTCAATTACTATCATCCTGATCCTCTGTCCATTCTAATTATCTATGTCCTGTTTCAGTCAATTACTATCATCCTGATCCTCTGTCTATTCTAATTATCTATGTCCTGTTTCAGTCAATTAATATCATCCTGATCCTCTGTCCATTCTATTTATCTATGTCCTGTTTCAGTCCATTACTATCATCCTGATCCTCTGTCTATTCTAATTATCTATGTCCTGTTTCAGTCAATTACTATCATCCTGATCCTCTGTCTATTCTAATTAGATATGTCCTGTTTCAGTCAATTAATATCATCCTGATCCTCTGTCCATTCTAATTATCTATGTCCTGTTTCAGTCAATTACTATCATCCTGATCCTCTGTCTATTCTAATTAACTATGTTCTGTTTCAGTCAATTACTATCATCCTGATCCTCTGTCTATTCTAATTATCTATGTCCTGTTTCAGTCAATTACTATCATCCTGATCCTCTGTCTATTCTAATTATCTGTGTCATGTTTCAGTCAGTTACCATCATCCTGATCCTCTGTCCATTCTAATAATCTATGTCCTGTTTCAGTCAATTACTATCATCCTGATCCTCTGACTATTCTAATTATCTGTGTCCTTTTTCAGTCAATTACTATCATCCTGATCCTCTGTCTATTCTAATTATCTATGTCCTGTTTCAGTCAATTACTATCATCCTGATCCTCTGTCTATTCTAATTATCTGTGTCATGTTTCAGTCAATTACCATCATCCTGATCCTCTGTCCATTCTAATAATCTATGTCCTGTTTCAGTCAATTACTATCATCCTGATCCTCTGTCTATTCTAATTATCTATGTCCTGTTTCAGTCAATTACTATCATCCTGATCCTCTGTCCATTCTAATTATCTATGTCCTGTTTCAGTCAATTACTATCATCCTGATCCTCTGTCTATTCTAATTATCTGTGTCCTTTTTCAGTCAATTAATATCATCCTGATCCTCTGTCCTTTCTAATTATCTATGTCCTGTTTCAGTCAATTACTATCATCCTGATCCTCTGTCCATTCTAATTATCTATGTCCTGTTTCAGTCAATTACTATCATCCTGACTCTCTGTCTATTCTAATTATCTATGTCCTGTTTCAGTCAATTACTATCATCCTGATCCTCTGTCCATTCTAATTATCTATGTCCTGTTTCAGTCAATTACTATCATCCTGATCCTCTGTCCATTCTAATTATCTATGTCCTGTTTCAGTCAATTACTATCATCCTGACTCTCTGTCTATTCTAATTATCTATGTCCTGTTTCAGTCAATTACTATCATCCTGATCCTCTGTCCATTCTAATTATCTATGTCCTGTTTCAGTCAATTACTATCATCCTGATCCTCTGTCCATTCTAATTATCTATGTCCTGTTTCAGTCAATTACTATCATCCTGACTCTCTGTCTATTCTAATTATCTATGTCCTGTTTCAGTCAATTACTATCATCCTGATCCTCTGTCCATTCTAATTATCTATGTCCTGTTTCAGTCAATTACTATCATCCTGATCCTCTGTCCATTCTAATTATCTATGTCCTGTTTCAGTCAATTACTATCATCCTGATCCTCTGTCCTTTCTAATTATCTATGTCCTGTTTCAGTCAATTACTATCATCCTGATCCTCTGTCCATTCTAATTGCCTATGTCCTGTTTCAGTCAATTACTATCATCCTGATCCTCTGTCCTTTCTAATTATCTATGTCCTGTTTCAGTCAATTACTATCATCCTGATCCTCTGTCCATTCTAATTATCTATGTCCTGTTTCAGTCAATTACTATCATCCTGATCCTCTGTCTATTCTAATTATCTGTGTCATGTTTCAGTCAATTACTATCATAATGATCCTCTGTCCATTCTAATTATCTATGTCCTGTTTCAGTCAATTACTATCATCCTGATCCTCTGTCCATTCTAATTACCTGTGTCCTTTTTCAGTCAATTACTATCATCCTGATCCTCTGTCCATTCTAATTATCTGTGTCCTTTTTCAGTCAATTACTATCATCCTGATCCTCTGTCCATTCTAATTATCTATGTCCTGTTTCAGTCAATTACAATCATCCTGATCCTCTGTCTATTCTAATTATCTGTGTCCTGTTTCAGTCAATTACTATCATCCTGATCCTCTGTCCATTCTAATAATCTATGTCCTGTTTCAGTCAATTACTATCATCCTGATCCTCTGTCCATTCTAATTATCTATGTCCTGTTTCAGTCAATTACTATCATAATGATCCTCTGTCCATTCTAATTATCTATGTCCTGTTTCAGTCAATTACTATCATCCTGATCCTCTGTCCATTCTAATTATCTGTGTCCTTTTTCAGTCAATTACTATCATCCTGATCCTCTGTCCATTCTAATTATCTGTGTCCTTTTTCAGTCAATTACTATCATCCTGATCCTCTGTCCATTCTAATTATCTATGTCCTGTTTCAGTCAATTACAATCATCCTGATCCTCTGTCTATTCTAATTATCTGTGTCCTGTTTCAGTCAATTACTATCATCCTGATCCTCTGTCCATTCTAATAATCTATGTCCTGTTTCAGTCAATTACTATCATCCTGATCCTCTGTCCATTCTAATTATCTATGTCCTGTTTCAGTCAATTACTATCATCCTGATCCTCTGTCCATTCTAATTATCTATGTCCTGTTTCAGTCAATTACAATCATCCTGATCCTCTGTCTATTCTAATTATCTGTGTCCTGTTTCAGTCAATTACTATCATCCTGATCCTCTGTCCATTCTAATTATCTATGTCCTGTTTCAGTCAATTACTATCATCCTGATCCTCTGTCCATTCTAATTATCTATGTCCTGTTTCAGTCAATTACTATCATCCTGATCCTCTGTCTATTCTAATTATCTGTGTCCTTTTTCAGTCAATTAATATCATCCTGATCCTCTGTCCTTTCTAATTATCTATGTCCTGTTTCAGTCAATTACTATCATCCTGATCCTCTGTCCATTCTAATTATCTATGTCCTGTTTCAGTCAATTACTATCATCCTGACTCTCTGTCTATTCTAATTATCTATGTCCTGTTTCAGTCAATTACTATCATCCTGATCCTCTGTCCATTCTAATTATCTATGTCCTGTTTCAGTCAATTACTATCATCCTGATCCTCTGTCCATTCTAATTATCTATGTCCTGTTTCAGTCAATTACTATCATCCTGACTCTCTGTCTATTCTAATTATCTATGTCCTGTTTCAGTCAATTACTATCATCCTGATCCTCTGTCCATTCTAATTATCTATGTCCTGTTTCAGTCAATTACTATCATCCTGATCCTCTGTCCATTCTAATTATCTATGTCCTGTTTCAGTCAATTACTATCATCCTGACTCTCTGTCTATTCTAATTATCTATGTCCTGTTTCAGTCAATTACTATCATCCTGATCCTCTGTCCATTCTAATTATCTATGTCCTGTTTCAGTCAATTACTATCATCCTGATCCTCTGTCCATTCTAATTATCTATGTCCTGTTTCAGTCAATTACTATCATCCTGATCCTCTGTCCTTTCTAATTATCTATGTCCTGTTTCAGTCAATTACTATCATCCTGATCCTCTGTCCATTCTAATTGCCTATGTCCTGTTTCAGTCAATTACTATCATCCTGATCCTCTGTCCTTTCTAATTATCTATGTCCTGTTTCAGTCAATTACTATCATCCTGATCCTCTGTCCATTCTAATTATCTATGTCCTGTTTCAGTCAATTACTATCATCCTGATCCTCTGTCTATTCTAATTATCTGTGTCATGTTTCAGTCAATTACTATCATAATGATCCTCTGTCCATTCTAATTATCTATGTCCTGTTTCAGTCAATTACTATCATCCTGATCCTCTGTCCATTCTAATTATCTGTGTCCTTTTTCAGTCAATTACTATCATCCTGATCCTCTGTCCATTCTAATTATCTGTGTCCTTTTTCAGTCAATTACTATCATCCTGATCCTCTGTCCATTCTAATTATCTATGTCCTGTTTCAGTCAATTACAATCATCCTGATCCTCTGTCTATTCTAATTATCTGTGTCCTGTTTCAGTCAATTACTATCATCCTGATCCTCTGTCCATTCTAATAATCTATGTCCTGTTTCAGTCAATTACTATCATCCTGATCCTCTGTCCATTCTAATTATCTATGTCCTGTTTCAGTCAATTACTATCATCCTGATCCTCTGTCCATTTTAATTATCTATGTCCTGTTTCAGTCAATTACAATCATCCTGATCCTCTGTCTATTCTAATTATCTGTGTCCGGTTTCAGTCAATTACTATCATCCTGATCCTCTGTCCATTCTAATTATCTGTGTCCTTTTTCAGTCAATTACTATCATCCTGATCCTCTGTCCATTCTAATTATCTGTGTCCTGTTTCAGTCAATTACTATCATCCTGATCCTCTGTCTATTCTAATTATCTATGTCCTGTTTCAGTCAATTACTATCATCCTGATCCTCTGTCCATTCTAATGATCTATGTCCTGTTTCAGTCAATTACTATCATCCTGATCCTCTGTCTATTCTAATTATCTGTGTCCTGTTTCAGTCAATTACTATCATCCTGATCCTCTGTCCATTCTAATAATCTATGTCCTGTTTCAGTCAATTACTATCATCCTGATCCTCTGTCCATTCTAATTATCTGTGTCCTGTTTCAGTCAATTACTATCATCCTGATCCTCTGTCCATTCTGATTATCTATGTCCTGTTTCAGTCAATTACTATCATCCTGATCCTCTGTCCATTCTAATTATCTATGTCCTGTTTCAGTCAATTACTATCATCCTCATCCTCTGTCCATTCTAATTATCTGTGTCCTTTTTCAGTCAATTACTATCATCCTGATCCTCTGTCCATTCTAATTATCTATGTCCTGTTTCAGTCAATTACAATCATCCTGATCCTCTGTCTATTATAATTATCTGTGTCCTGTTTCAGTCAATTACTATCATCCTGATCCTCTGTCCATTCCAATAATCTATGTCCTGTTTCAGTCAATTACTATCATCCTGATCCTCTGTCCATTCTAATTATCTATGTCCTGTTTCAGTCAATTACTATCATCCTGATCCTCTGTCCATTTTAATTATCTATGTCCTGTTTCAGTCAATTACAATCATCCTGAACCTCTGTCTATTCTAATTATCTGTGTCCTGTTTCAGTCAATTACTATCATCCTGATCCTCTGTCCATTCTAATTATCTATGTCCTGTTTCAGTCAATTACTATCATCCTGATCCTCTGTCCATTCTAATTATCTATGTCCTGTTTCAGTCAATTACTATCATCCTGATCCTCTGTCTATTCTAATTATCTATGTCCTGTTTCAGTCAATTAATATCATCCTGATCCTCTGTCCATTCTATTTATCTATGTCCTGTTTCAGTCAATTACTATCATCCTGATCCTCTGTCTATTCTAATTATCTATGTCCTGTTTCAGTCAATTACTATCATCCTGATCCTCTGTCTATTCTAATTAGATATGTCCTGTTTCAGTCAATTAATATCATCCTGATCCTCTGTCCATTCTAATTATCTATGTCCTGTTTCAGTCAATTACTATCATCCTGATCCTCTGTCTATTCTAATTATCTATGTTCTGTTTCAGTCAATTACTATCATCCTGATCCTCTGTCTATTCTAATTATCTATGTCCTGTTTCAGTCAATTACTATCATCCTGATCCTCTGTCTATTCTAATTATCTGTGTCATGTTTCAGTCAATTACCATCATCCTGATCCTCTGTCCATTCTAATAATCTATGTCCTGTTTCAGTCAATTACTATCATCCTGATCCTCTGTCTATTCTAATTATCTGTGTCCTTTTTCAGTCAATTACTATCTTCCTGATCCTCTGTCTATTCTAATTATCTATGTCCTGTTTCAGTCAATTACTATCATCCTGATCCTCTGTCTATTCTAATTATCTGTGTCATGTTTCAGTCAATTACCATCATCCTGATCCTCTGTCCATTCTAATAATCTATGTCCTGTTTCAGTCAATTACTATCATCCTGATCCTCTGTCTATTCTAATTATCTATGTCCTGTTTCAGTCAATTACTATCATCCTGATCCTCTGTCCATTCTAATTATCTATGTCCTGTTTCAGTCAATTACAATCATCCTGATCCTCTGTCTATTCTAATTATCTGTGTCCTTTTTCAGTCAATTAATATCATCCTGATCCTCTGTCCTTTCTAATTATCTATGTCCTGTTTCAGTCAATTACTATCATCCTGATCCTCTGTCCATTCTAATTATCTATGTCCTGTTTCAGTCAATTACTATCATCCTGACTCTCTGTCTATTCTAATTATCTATGTCCTGTTTCAGTCAATTACTATCATCCTGATCCTCTGTCTATTCTAATAATCTATGACCTGTTTCAGTCAATTACTATCATCCTGATCCTCTGTCCATTCTAATTATCTATGTCCTGTTTCAGTCAATTAATATCATCCTGATCCTCTGTCCATTCTAATTATCTATGTCCTGTTTCAGTCAATTACTGTCATCCTGATCCTCTGTCTAATCTAATTATCTATGTCCTGTTTCAGTCAATTACTATCATCCTGATCCTCTGTCCATTCTAATTATCTATGTCCTGTTTCAGTCAATTAATATCATCCTGATCCTCTGTCTATTCTAATTATCTATGTCCTGTTTCAGTCAATTACTATCACCCTGATCCTCTGTCTATTCTAATTATCAATGTCCTGTTTCAGTCAATTACTATCATCCTGATCCTCTGTCTATTCTAATTATCTCTGTCCTGTTTCAGTCAATTACTATCATCCTGATCCTCTGTCTATTCTAATTATCAATGTCCTGTTTCAGTCAATTACTATCATCCTGATCCTCTGTCTATTCTAATTATCTATGTCCTGTTTCAGTCAATTACTATCATCCTGATCCTCTGAACATTCTAATTATCTATGTCCTGTTTCAGTCAATTACTATCATCCTGATACTCTGTCTATTCTAATTATCTATGTCCTGTTTCAGTCAATTACTATCATCCTGATCCTCTGTCTACTCTAATTATCTTTGTCCTGTTTCAGTCAATTACTATCATCCTGATCCTCTGTCTATTCTAATTATCTATGTCCTGTTTCAGTCAATTACTATCATCCTGATCCTCTGTCCATTCTAATTATCTATGTCCTGTTTCAGTCAATTACTATCATCCTGATCCTCCCTCCTTTGTAATTATCTATGTCCTGTTTCAGTCAATTACTATCATCCTGATCCTCTGTCCATTCTGATTATCTATGTCCTGTTTCAGTCAATTACTATCATCCTGATCCTCTGACTATTCTAATTATCTATGTCCTGTTTCAGTCAATTACTATCATCCTGATCCTCTGTCCATTCTAATTATCTATGTCCTGTTTCAGTCAATTACTATCATCCTGATTCTCTGTCTATTCTAATTATCTATGTCCTGTTTCAGTCAATTACTATCATCCTGATCCTCTGTCTATTCTAATTATCTATGTCCTGTTTCAGTCAATTACTGTCATCCTGATCCTCTGAACATTCTAATTATCTATGTCCTGTTTCAGTCAATTACTATCATCCTGATCCTCTGTCTATTCTAATTATCTATGTCCTCTTTCAGTCAATTAATATCATCCTGATCCTCTGTCTATTCTAATTATCTATGTCCTCTTTCAGTAAATTACTATCATCCTGATCCTCCCTCCTTTGTAATTATCTATGTCCTGTTTCAGTCAATTACTATCATCCTGATCCTCTGTCCATTCTGATTATCTATGTCCTGTTTCAGTCAATTACTATCATCCTGATCCTCTGTCTATTCTAATTATCTATGTCCTGTTTCAGTCAATTACTATCATCCTGATCCTCTGTCCATTCTAATTATCTATGTCCTGTTTCAGTCAATTACTATCATCCTGATCCTCTGTCTATTCTAATTATCTATGTCCTGTTTCAGTCAATTACTATCATCCTGATCCTCTGTCTATTCTAATTATCTATGTCCTGTTTCGGTCAATTACTATCATCCTGATCCTCTGAACATTCTAATTATCTATGTCCTGTTTCAGTCAATTACTATCATCCTGATCCTCTGTCTATTCTAATTATCTATGTCCTGTTTCAGTCAATTACTATCATCCTGATCCTCTGTCCATTCTAATTATCTATGTCCTGTTTCAGTCAATTACTATCATCCTGATCCTCTGTCCATTCTAATTATCTATGTCCTGTTTCAGTCAATTACTATCATCCTGATCCTCTGTCCATTCTAATTATCTATGTCCTGTTTCAGTCAATTACTATCATCCTGATCCTCTGTCCATTCTAATTATCTATGTCCTGTTTCAGTCAATTACTATCATCCTGATCCTCTGTCCATTCTAATTATCTATGTCCTGGTTCAGTCAATTACTATCATCCTGATCCTCTGTCTATTCCAATTATCTATGTCCTGTTTCAGTCAATTACTATCATCCTGATCCTCTGTCTATTCTAATTATCTATGTCCTGTTTCAGTCAATTACTATCATCCTGATCCTCTGAACATTCTAATTATCTATGTCCTGTTTCAGTCAATTACTATCATCCTGATCCTCTGTCTATTCTAATTATCTATGTCCTGTTTCAGTCAATTACTATCATCCTGATCCTCTGTCCATTCTAATTATCTATGTCCTGTTTCAGTCAATTACTATCATCCTGATCCTCTGTCCATTCTAATTATCTATGTCCTGTTTCAGTCAATTACTATCATCCTGATCCTCTGTCCATTCTAATTATCTATGTCATGTTTCAGTCAATTACTATCATCCTGATCCTCTGTCTATTCTAATTATCTATGTCCTGTTTCAGTCAATTAATATCATCCTGATCCTCTGTCTATTCTAATTATCTATGTCCTGTTTCAGTCAATTACTATCATCCTGATCCTCTGTCCATTCTAATTATCTATGTCCTGTTTCAGTCAATTACTATCATCCTGATCCTCTGTCTATTCTAATTATCTATGTCCTGTTTCAGTCAATTAATATCATCCTGATCCTCTGTCCATTCTATTTATCTATGTCCTGTTTCAGTCAATTACTATCATCCTGATCCTCTGTCTATTCTAATTATCTATGTCCTGTTTCAGTCAATTACTATCATCCTGATCCTCTGTCTATTCTAATTAGATATGTCCTGTTTCAGTCAATTAATATCATCCTGATCCTCTGTCCATTCTAATTATCTATGTCCTGTTTCAGTCAATTACTATCATCCTGATCCTCTGTCTATTCTAATTATCTATGTTCTGTTTCAGTCAATTACTATCATCCTGATCCTCTGTCTATTCTAATTATCTATGTCCTGTTTCAGTCAATTACTATCATCCTGATCCTCTGTCTATTCTAATTATCTGTGTCATGTTTCAGTCAATTACCATCATCCTGATCCTCTGTCCATTCTAATAATCTATGTCCTGTTTCAGTCAATTACTATCATCCTGATCCTCTGACTATTCTAATTATCTGTGTCCTTTTTCAGTCAATTACTATCATCCTGATCCTCTGTCTATTCTAATTATCTATGTCCTGTTTCAGTCAATTACTATCATCCTGATCCTCTGTCTATTCTAATTATCTGTGTCATGTTTCAGTCAATTACCATCATCCTGATCCTCTGTCCATTCTAATAATCTATGTCCTGTTTCAGTCAATTACTATCATCCTGATCCTCTGTCTATTCTAATTATCTATGTCCTGTTTCAGTCAATTACTATCATCCTGATCCTCTGTCCATTCTAATTATCTATGTCCTGTTTCAGTCAATTACTATCATCCTGATCCTCTGTCTATTCTAATTATCTGTGTCCTTTTTCAGTCAATTAATATCATCCTGATCCTCTGTCCTTTCTAATTATCTATGTCCTGTTTCAGTCAATTACTATCATCCTGATCCTCTGTCCATTCTAATTATCTATGTCCTGTTTCAGTCAATTACTATCATCCTGACTCTCTGTCTATTCTAATTATCTATGTCCTGTTTCAGTCAATTACTATCATCCTGATCCTCTGTCCATTCTAATTATCTATGTCCTGTTTCAGTCAATTACTATCATCCTGATCCTCTGTCCATTCTAATTATCTATGTCCTGTTTCAGTCAATTACTATCATCCTGACTCTCTGTCTATTCTAATTATCTATGTCCTGTTTCAGTCAATTACTATCATCCTGATCCTCTGTCCATTCTAATTATCTATGTCCTGTTTCAGTCAATTACTATCATCCTGATCCTCTGTCCATTCTAATTATCTATGTCCTGTTTCAGTCAATTACTATCATCCTGACTCTCTGTCTATTCTAATTATCTATGTCCTGTTTCAGTCAATTACTATCATCCTGATCCTCTGTCCATTCTAATTATCTATGTCCTGTTTCAGTCAATTACTATCATCCTGATCCTCTGTCCATTCTAATTATCTATGTCCTGTTTCAGTCAATTACTATCATCCTGATCCTCTGTCCATTCTAATTATCTATGTCCTGTTTCAGTCAATTACTATCATCCTGATCCTCTGTCCTTTCTAATTATCTATGTCCTGTTTCAGTCAATTACTATCATCCTGATCCTCTGTCCATTCTAATTGTCTATGTCCTGTTTCAGTCAATTACTATCATCCTGATCCTCTGTCCTTTCTAATTATCTATGTCCTGTTTCAGTCAATTACTATCATCCTGATCCTCTGTCCATTCTAATTATCTATGTCCTGTTTCAGTCAATTACTATCATCCTGATCCTCTGTCTATTCTAATTATCTGTGTCATGTTTCAGTCAATTACTATCATCCTGATCCTCTGTCCATTCTAATTATCTATGTCCTGTTTCAGTCAATTACTATCATCCTGATCCTCTGTCCATTCTAATTATCTGTGTCCTTTTTCAGTCAATTACTATCATCCTGATCCTCTGTCCATTCTAATTATCTATGTCCTGTTTCAGTCAATTACAATCATCCTGATCCTCTGTCTATTCTAATTATCTGTGTCCTGTTTCAGTCAATTACTATCATCCTGATCCTCTGTCCATTCTAATAATCTATGTCCTGTTTCAGTCAATTACTATCATCCTGATCCTCTGTCCATTCTAATTATCTATGTCCTGTTTCAGTCAATTACTATCATCCTGATCCTCTGTCCATTTTAATTATCTATGTCCTGTTTCAGTCAATTACAATCATCCTGATCCTCTGTCTATTCTAATTATCTGTGTCCTGTTTCAGTCAATTACTATCATCCTGATCCTCTGTCCATTCTAATTATCTGTGTCCTTTTTCAGTCAATTACTATCATCCTGATCCTCTGTCCATTCTAATTATCTGTGTCCTGTTTCAGTCAATTACTATCATCCTGATCCTCTGTCTATTCTAATTATCTATGTCCTGTTTCAGTCAATTACTATCATCCTGATCCTCTGTCCATTCTAATGATCTATGTCCTGTTTCAGTCAATTACTATCATCCTGATCCTCTGTCTATTCTAATTATCTGTGTCCTGTTTCAGTCAATTACTATCATCCTGATCCTCTGTCCATTCTAATAATCTATGTCCTGTTTCAGTCAATTACTATCATCCTGATCCTCTGTCCATTCTAATTATCTATGTCCTGTTTCAGTCAATTAATATCATCCTGATCCTCTGTCCATTCTATTTATCTATGTCCTGTTTCAGTCAATTACTATCATCCTGATCCTCTGTCTATTCTAATTATCTATGTCCTGTTTCAGTCAATTACTATCATCCTGATCCTCTGTCTATTCTAATTAGATATGTCCTGTTTCAGTCAATTAATATCATCCTGATCCTCTGTCCATTCTAATTATCTATGTCCTGTTTCAGTCAATTACTATCATCCTGATCCTCTGTCTATTCTAATTATCTATGTTCTGTTTCAGTCAATTACTATCATCCTGATCCTCTGTCTATTCTAATTATCTATGTCCTGTTTCAGTCAATTACTATCATCCTGATCCTCTGTCTATTCTAATTATCTGTGTCATGTTTCAGTCAATTACCATCATCCTGATCCTCTGTCCATTCTAATAATCTATGTCCTGTTTCAGTCAATTACTATCATCCTGATCCTCTGACTATTCTAATTATCTGTGTCCTTTTTCAGTCAATTACTATCATCCTGATCCTCTGTCTATTCTAATTATCTATGTCCTGTTTCAGTCAATTACTATCATCCTGATCCTCTGTCTATTCTAATTATCTGTGTCATCTTTCAGTCAATTACCATCATCCTGATCCTCTGTCCATTCTAATAATCTATGTCCTGTTTCAGTCAATTACTATCATCCTGATCCTCTGTCTATTCTAATTATCTATGTCCTGTTTCAGTCAATTACTATCATCCTGATCCTCTGTCCATTCTAATTATCTATGTCCTGTTTCAGTCAATTACTATCATCCTGATCCTCTGTCTATTCTAATTATCTGTGTCCTTTTTCAGTCAATTAATATCATCCTGATCCTCTGTCCTTTCTAATTATCTATGTCCTGTTTCAGTCAATTACTATCATCCTGATCCTCTGTCCATTCTAATTATCTATGTCCTGTTTCAGTCAATTACTATCATCCTGACTCTCTGTCTATTCTAATTATCTATGTCCTGTTTCAGTCAATTACTATCATCCTGATCCTCTGTCCATTCTAATTATCTATGTCCTGTTTCAGTCAATTACTATCATCCTGATCCTCTGTCCATTCTAATTATCTATGTCCTGTTTCAGTCAATTACTATCATCCTGACTCTCTGTCTATTCTAATTATCTATGTCCTGTTTCAGTCAATTACTATCATCCTGATCCTCTGTCCATTCTAATTATCTATGTCCTGTTTCAGTCAATTACTATCATCCTGATCCTCTGTCCATTCTAATTATCTATGTCCTGTTTCAGTCAATTACTATCATCCTGACTCTCTGTCTATTCTAATTATCTATGTCCTGTTTCAGTCAATTACTATCATCCTGATCCTCTGTCCATTCTAATTATCTATGTCCTGTTTCAGTCAATTACTATCATCCTGATCCTCTGTCCATTCTAATTATCTATGTCCTGTTTCAGTCAATTACTATCATCCTGATCCTCTGTCCATTCTAATTATCTATGTCCTGTTTCAGTCAATTACTATCATCCTGATCCTCTGTCCTTTCTAATTATCTATGTCCTGTTTCAGTCAATTACTATCATCCTGATCCTCTGTCCATTCTAATTGTCTATGTCCTGTTTCAGTCAATTACTATCATCCTGATCCTCTGTCCTTTCTAATTATCTATGTCCTGTTTCAGTCAATTACTATCATCCTGATCCTCTGTCCATTCTAATTATCTATGTCCTGTTTCAGTCAATTACTATCATCCTGATCCTCTGTCTATTCTAATTATCTGTGTCATGTTTCAGTCAATTACTATCATCCTGATCCTCTGTCCATTCTAATTATCTATGTCCTGTTTCAGTCAATTACTATCATCCTGATCCTCTGTCCATTCTAATTATCTGTGTCCTTTTTCAGTCAATTACTATCATCCTGATCCTCTGTCCATTCTAATTATCTATGTCCTGTTTCAGTCAATTACAATCATCCTGATCCTCTGTCTATTCTAATTATCTGTGTCCTGTTTCAGTCAATTACTATCATCCTGATCCTCTGTCCATTCTAATAATCTATGTCCTGTTTCAGTCAATTACTATCATCCTGATCCTCTGTCCATTCTAATTATCTATGTCCTGTTTCAGTCAATTACTATCATCCTGATCCTCTGTCCATTTTAATTATCTATGTCCTGTTTCAGTCAATTACAATCATCCTGATCCTCTGTCTATTCTAATTATCTGTGTCCTGTTTCAGTCAATTACTATCATCCTGATCCTCTGTCCATTCTAATTATCTGTGTCCTTTTTCAGTCAATTACTATCATCCTGATCCTCTGTCCATTCTAATTATCTGTGTCCTGTTTCAGTCAATTACTATCATCCTGATCCTCTGTCTATTCTAATTATCTATGTCCTGTTTCAGTCAATTACTATCATCCTGATCCTCTGTCCATTCTAATGATCTATGTCCTGTTTCAGTCAATTACTATCATCCTGATCCTCTGTCTATTCTAATTATCTGTGTCCTGTTTCAGTCAATTACTATCATCCTGATCCTCTGTCCATTCTAATAATCTATGTCCTGTTTCAGTCAATTACTATCATCCTGATCCTCTGTCCATTCTAATTATCTGTGTCCTGTTTCAGTCAATTACTATCATCCTGATCCTCTGTCCATTCTGATTATCTATGTCCTGTTTCAGTCAATTACTATCATCCTGATCCTCTGTCCATTCTAATTATCTATGTCCTGTTTCAGTCAATTACTATCATCCTCATCCTCTGTCCATTCTAATTATCTGTGTCCTTTTTCAGTCAATTACTATCATCCTGATCCTCTGTCCATTCTAATTATCTATGTCCTGTTTCAGTCAATTACAATCATCCTGATCCTCTGTCTATTATAATTATCTGTGTCCTGTTTCAGTCAATTACTATCATCCTGATCCTCTGTCCATTCCAATAATCTATGTCCTGTTTCAGTCAATTACTATCATCCTGATCCTCTGTCCATTCTAATTATCTATGTCCTGTTTCAGTCAATTACTATCATCCTGATCCTCTGTCCATTTTAATTATCTATGTCCTGTTTCAGTCAATTACAATCATCCTGAACCTCTGTCTATTCTAATTATCTGTGTCCTGTTTCAGTCAATTACTATCATCCTGATCCTCTGTCCATTCTAATTATCTATGTCCTGTTTCAGTCAATTACTATCATCCTGATCCTCTGTCCATTCTAATTATCTATGTCCTGTTTCAGTCAATTACTATCATCCTGATCCTCTGTCTATTCTAATTATCTATGTCCTGTTTCAGTCAATTAATATCATCCTGATCCACTGTCCATTCTATTTATCTATGTCCTGTTTCAGTCAATTACTATCATCCTGATCCTCTGTCTATTCTAATTATCTAAGTCCTGTTTCAGTCAATTACTATCATCCTGATCCTCTGTCTATTCTAATTAGATATGTCCTGTTTCAGTCAATTAATATCATCCTGATCCTCTGTCCATTCTAATTATCTATGTCCTGTTTCAGTCAATTACTATCATCCTGATCCTCTGTCTATTCTAATTATCTATGTTCTGTTTCAGTCAATTACTATCATCCTGATCCTCTGTCTATTCTAATTATCTATGTCCTGTTTCAGTCAATTACTATCATCCTGATCCTCTGTCTATTCTAATTATCTGTGTCATGTTTCAGTCAATTACCATCATCCTGATCCTCTGTCCATTCTAATAATCTATGTCCTGTTTCAGTCAATTACTATCATCCTGATCCTCTGTCTATTCTAATTATCTGTGTCCTTTTTCAGTCAATTACAATCTTCCTGATCCTCTGTCTATTCTAATTATCTATGTCCTGTTTCAGTCAATTACTATCATCCTGATCCTCTGTCTATTCTAATTATCTGTGTCATGTTTCAGTCAATTACCATCATCCTGATCCTCTGTCCATTCTAATAATATATGTCCTGTTTCAGTCAATTACTATCATCCTGATCCTCTGTCTATTCTAACTATCTATGTCCTGTTTCAGTCAATTACTATCATCCTGATCCTCTGTCCATTCTAATAATCTATGTCCTGTTTCAGTCAATTACAATCATCCTGATCCTCTGTCTATTCTAATTATCTGTGTCCTTTTTCAGTCAATTAATATCATCCTGATCCTCTGTCCTTTCTAAATATCTATGTCCTGTTTCAGTCAATTACTATCATCCTGATCCTCTGTCCATTCTAATTATCTATGTCCTGTTTCAGTCAATTACTATCATCCTGACTCTCTGTCTATTCTAATTATCTATGTCCTGTTTCAGTCAATTACTATCATCCTGATCCTCTGTCCATTCTAATTATCTATGTCCTGTTTCAGTCAATTACTATCATCCTGATCCTCTGTCCATTCTAATTATCTATGTCCTGTTTCAGTCAATTACTATCATCCTGACTCTCTGTCTATTCTAATTATCTATGTCCTGTTTCAGTCAATTACTATCATCCTGATCCTCTGTCCATTCTAATTATCTATGTCCTGTTTCAGTCAATTACTATCATCCTGATCCTCTGTCCATTCTAATTATCTATGTCCTGTTTCAGTCAATTACTATCATCCTGACTCTCTGTCTATTCTAATTATCTATGTCCTGTTTCAGTCAATTACTATCATCCTGATCCTCTGTCCATTCTAATTATCTATGTCCTGTTTCAGTCAATTACTATCATCCTGATCCTCTGTCCATTCTAATTATCTATGTCCTGTTTCAGTCAATTACTATCATCCTGATCCTCTGTCCATTCTAATTATCTATGTCCTGTTTCAGTCAATTACTATCATCCTGATCCTCTGTCCTTTCTAATTATCTATGTCCTGTTTCAGTCAATTACTATCATCCTGATCCTCTGTCCATTCTAATTATCTATGTCCTGTTTCAGTCAATTACTATCATCCTGATCCTCTGTCCTTTCTAATTATCTATGTCCTGTTTCAGTCAATTACTATCATCCTGATCCTCTGTCCATTCTAATTATCTATGTCCTGTTTCAGTCAATTACTATCATCCTGATCCTCTGTCTATTCTAATTATCTGTGTCATGTTTCAGTCAATTACTATCATCCTGATCCTCTGTCCATTCTAATTATCTATGTCCTGTTTCAGTCAATTACTATCATCCTGATCCTCTGTCCATTCTAATTATCTGTGTCCTTTTTCAGTCAATTACTATCATCCTGATCCTCTGTCCATTCTAATTATCTATGTCCTGTTTCAGTCAATTACAATCATCCTGATCCTCTGTCTATTCTAATTATCTGTGTCCTGTTTCAGTCAATTACTATCATCCTGATCCTCTGTCCATTCTAATAATCTATGTCCTGTTTCAGTCAATTACTATCATCCTGATCCTCTGTCCATTCTAATTATCTATGTCCTGTTTCAGTCAATTACTATCATCCTGATCCTCTGTCCATTTTAATTATCTATGTCCTGTTTCAGTCAATTACAATCATCCTGATCCTCTGTCTATTCTAATTATCTGTGTCCTGTTTCAGTCAATTACTATCATCCTGATCCTCTGTCCATTCTAATTATCTGTGTCCTTTTTCAGTCAATTACTATCATCCTGATCCTCTGTCCATTCTAATTATCTGTGTCCTGTTTCAGTCAATTACTATCATCCTGATCCTCTGTCTATTCTAATTATCTATGTCCTGTTTCGGTCAATTACTATCATCCTGATCCTCTGTCCATTCTAATGATCTATGTCCTGTTTCAGTCAATTACTATCATCCTGATCCTCTGTCTATTCTAATTATCTGTGTCCTGTTTCAGTCAATTACTATCATCCTGATCCTCTGTCCATTCTAATAATCTATGTCCTGTTTCAGTCAATTACTATCATCCTGATCCTCTGTCCATTCTAATTATCTATGTCCTGTTTCAGTCAATTACTAGCATCCTGATCCTCTGTTTATTCTAATTATCTGTGTCCTTTTTCAGTCAATTACTATCATCCTGTTCCTCTGTCCATTCTAATTATCTATGTCCTGTTTCAGTCAATTACTATCATCCTCATCCTCTGTCCATTCTAATTATCTGTGTCGTTTTTCAGTCAATTACTATCATCCTGATCCTCTGTCCATTCTAATTATCTATGTCCTGTTTCAGTCAATTACTATCATCCTCATCCTCTGTCCATTCTAATTATCTGTGTCCTTTTTCAGTCAATTACTATCATCCTGATCCTCTGTCCATTCTAATTATCTATGTCCTGTTTCAGTCAATTACAATCATCCTGATACTCTGTCTATTCTAATTATCTATGTCCTTTTTCAGTCAATTAATATCATCCTGATCCTCTGTCTATTCTAATTATCTATGTCCTGTTTCAGTCAATTACTATCATCCTGATCTTCTGTCTATTCTAATTATCTATGTCCTGTTTCAGTCAATTACTATCATCCTGATCCTCTGTCCATTCTAATTATCTGTGTCATGTTTCAGTCAGTTACCATCATCCTGATCCTCTGTCCATTCTAATAATCAATGTCCTGTTTCAGTCAATTACTATCATCCTGATCCTCTGTCTATTCTAATTATCTGTGTCCTTATTCAGTCAATTACTATCATCCTGACTCTGTCTATTCTAATTATCTATGTCCTGTTTCAGTCAATTACTATCATCCTGATCCTCTGTCCATTCTAATTATCTATGTCCTGTTTCAGTCAATTACTATCATCCTCATCCTCTGTCCATTCTAATTATCTGTGTCCTTTTTCAGTCAATTACTATCATCCTGATCCTCTGTCCATTCTAATAATCTATGTCCTGTTTCAGTCAATTACTATCATCCTGATCCTCTGTCCATTCTAATTATCTATGTCCTGTTTCAGTCAATTACTATCATCCTGATCCTCTGTCCATTTTAATTATCTATGTGCTGTTTCAGTCAATTACAATCATCCTGATCCTCTGTCTATTCTAATTATCTGTGTCCTGTTTCAGTCAATTACTATCATCCTGATCCTCTGTCCATTCTAATTATCTATGTCCTGTTTCAGTCAATTACTATCATCCTGATCCTCTGTACATTCTAATTATCTATGTCCTGTTTCAGTCAATTACTATCATCCTGATCCTCTGTCTATTCTAATTATCTATGTCCTGTTTCAGTCAATTAATATCATCCTGATCCTCTGCCATTCTATTTATCTATGTCCTGTTTCAGTCAATTACTATCATCCTGATCCTCTGTCTATTCTAATTATCTATGTCCTGTTTCGGTCAATTACTATCATCCTGATCCTCTGTCTATTCTAATTAGATATGTCCTGTTTCAGTCAATTAATATCATCCTGATCCTCTGTCCATTCTAATTATCTATGTCCTGTTTCAGTCAATTACTATCATCCTGATCCTCTGTCTATTCTAATTATCTATGTTCTGTTTCAGTCAATTACTATCATCCTGATCCTCTGTCTATTCTAATTATCTATGTCCTGTTTCAGTCAATTACTATCATCCTGATCCTCTGTCTATTCTAATTATCTGTGTCATGTTTCAGTCAATTACCATCATCCTGATCCTCTGTCCATTCTAATAATCTATGTCCTGTTTCAGTCAATTACTATCATCCTGATCCTCTGTCTATTCTAATTATCTGTGTCCTTTTTCAGTCAATTACTATCATCCTGATACTCTGTCTATTCTAATTATCTATGTCCTGTATCAGTCAATTACTATCATCCTGATCATCTGTCTATTCTAATTATCTGTGTCATGTTTCAGTCAATTACCATCATCCTGATCCTCTGTCCATTCTAATAATCTATGTCCTGTTTCAGTCAATTACTATCATCCTGATCCTCTGTCTATTCTAATTATCTATGTCCTGTTTCAGTCAATTACTATCATCCTGATCCTCTGTCCATTCTAATTATCTATGTCCTGTTTCAGTCAATTACTATCACCCTGATCCTCTGTCTATTCTAATTATCTGTGTCCTTTTTCAGTCAATTAATATCATCCTGATCCTCTGTCCTTTCTAATTATCTATGTCCTGTTTCAGTCAATTACTATCATCCTGATCCTCTGTCCATTCTAATTATCTATGTCCTGTTTCAGTCAATTACTATCATCCTGACTCTCTGTCTATTCTAATTATCTATGTCCTGTTTCAGTCAATTACTATCATCCTGATCCTCTGTCCATTCTAATTATCTATGTCCTGTTTCAGTCAATTACTATCATCCTGATCCTCTGTCCATTCTAATTATCTATGTCCTGTTTCAGTCAATTACTATCATCCTGACTCTCTGTCTATTCTAATTATCTATGTCCTGTTTCGGTCAATTACTATCATCCTGATCCTCTGTCCATTCTAATTATCTATGTCCTGTTTCAGTCAATTACTATCATCCTGATCCTCTGTCCATTCTAATTATCTATGTCCTGTTTCAGTCAATTACTATCATCCTGACTCTCTGTCTATTCTAATTATCTATGTCCTGTTTCAGTCAATTACTATCATCCTGATCCTCTGTCCATTCTAATTATCTATGTCCTGTTTCAGTCAATTACTATCATCCTGATCCTCTGTCCATTCTAATTATCTATGTCCTGTTTCAGTCAATTACTATCATCCTCATCCTCTGTCCATTCTAATTATCTGTGTCCTTTTTCAGTCAATTACTATCATCCTGATCCTCTGTCCATTCTAATAATCTATGTCCTGTTTCAGTCAATTACTATCATCCTGATCCTCTGTCCATTCTAATTATCTATGTCCTGTTTCAGTCAATTACTATCATCCTGATCCTCTGTCCATTTTAATTATCTATGTGCTGTTTCAGTCAATTACAATCATCCTGATCCTCTGTCTATTCTAATTATCTGTGTCCTGTTTCAGTCAATTACTATCATCCTGATCCTCTGTCCATTCTAATTATCTATGTCCTGTTTCAGTCAATTACTATCATCCTGATCCTCTGTCCATTCTAATTATCTATGTCCTGTTTCAGTCAATTACTATCATCCTGATCCTCTGTCTATTCTAATTATCTATGTCCTGTTTCAGTCAATTAATATCATCCTGATCCTCTGTCCATTCTATTTATCTATGTCCTGTTTCAGTCAATTACTATCATCCTGATCCTCTGTCTATTCTAATTATCTATGTCCTGTTTCGGTCAATTACTATCATCCTGATCCTCTGTCTATTCTAATTAGATATGTCCTGTTTCAGTCAATGAATATCATCCTGATCCTCTGTCCATTCTAATTATCTATGTCCTGTTTCAGTCAATTACTATCATCCTGATCCTCTGTCTATTCTAATTATCTATGTTCTGTTTCAGTCAATTACTATCATCCTGATCCTCTGTCTATTCTAATTATCTATGTCCTGTTTCAGTCAATTACTATCATCCTAATCCTCTGTCTATTCTAATTATCTGTGTCATGTTTCAGTCAATTACCATCATCCTGATCCTCTGTCCATTCTAATAATCTATGTCCTGTTTCAGTCAATTACTATCATCCTGATCCTCTGTCTATTCTAATTATCTGTGTCCTTTTTCAGTCAATTACTATCATCCTGATCCTCTGTCTATTCTAATTATCTATGTCCTGTATCAGTCAATTACTATCATCCTGATCATCTGTCTATTCTAATTATCTGTGTCATGTTTCAGTCAATTACCATCATCCTGATCCTCTGTCCATTCTAATAATCTATGTCCTGTTTCAGTCAATTACTATCATCCTGATCCTCTGTCTATTCTAATTATCTATGTCCTGTTTCAGTCAATTACTATCATCCTGATCCTCTGTCCATTCTAATTATCTATGTCCTGTTTCAGTCAATTACTATCACCCTGATCCTCTGTCTATTCTAATTATCTGTGTCCTTTTTCAGTCAATTAATATCATCCTGATCCTCTGTCCTTTCTAATTATCTATGTCCTGTTTCAGTCAATTACTATCATCCTGATCCTCTGTCCATTCTAATTATCTATGTCCTGTTTCAGTCAATTACTATCATCCTGACTCTCTGTCTATTCTAATTATCTATGTCCTGTTTCAGTCAATTACTATCATCCTGATCCTCTGTCCATTCTAATTATCTATGTCCTGTTTCAGTCAATTATTATCATCCTGATCCTCTGTCCATTCTAATTATCTATGTCCTGTTTCAGTCAATTACTATCATCCTGACTCTCTGTCTATTCTAATTATCTATGTCCTGTTTCAGTCAATTACTATCATCCTGATCCTCTGTCCATTCTAATTATCTATGTCCTGTTTCAGTCAATTACTATCATCCTGATGCTCTGTCCATTCTAATTATCTATGTCCTGTTTCAGTCAATTACTATCATCCTGACTCTCTGTCTATTCTAATTATCTATGTCCTGTTTCAGTCAATTACTATCATCCTGATCCTCTGTCCATTCTAATTATCTATGTCCTGTTTCAGTCAATTACTATCATCCTGATCCTCTGTCCATTCTAATTATCTATGTCCTGTTTCAGTCAATTACTATCATCCTGATCCTCTGTCCATTCTAATTATCTATGTCCTGTTTCAGTCAATTACTATCATCCTGATCCTCTGTCCTTTCTAATTATCTATGTCCTGTTTCAGTCAATTACTATCATCCTGATCCTCTGTCCATTCTAATTATCTATGTCCTGTTTCAGTCTATTACTATCATCCTGATCCTCTGTCCTTTCTAATTATCTATGTCCTGTTTCAGTCAATTACTATCATCCTGATCCACTGTCCATTCTAATTATCTATGTCCTGTTTCAGTCAATTACTATCATCCTGACTCTCTGTCTATTCTAATTATCTATGTCCTGTTTCAGTCAATTACTATCATCCTGATCCTCTGTCCATTCTAATTATCTATGTCCTGTTTCAGTCAATTACTATCATCCTGATCCTCTGTCCATTCTAATTATCTATGTCCTGTTTCAGTCAATTACTATCATCCTGACTCTCTGTCTATTCTAATTATCTATGTCCTGTTTCAGTCAATTACTATCATCCTGATCCTCTGTCCATTCTAATTATCTATGTCCTGTTTCAGTCAATTACTATCATCCTGATCCTCTGTCCATTCTAATTATCTATGTCCTGTTTCAGTCAATTACTATCATCCTCATCCTCTGTCCATTCTAATTATCTGTGTCCTTTTTCAGTCAATTACTATCATCCTGATCCTCTGTCCATTCTAATAATCTATGTCCTGTTTCAGTCAATTACTATCATCCTGATCCTCTGTCCATTCTAATTATCTATGTCCTGTTTCAGTCAATTACTATCATCCTGATCCTCTGTCCATTTTAATTATCTATGTGCTGTTTCAGTCAATTACAATCATCCTGATCCTCTGTCTATTCTAATTATCTGTGTCCTGTTTCAGTCAATTACTATCATCCTGATCCTCTGTCCATTCTAATTATCTATGTCCTGTTTCAGTCAATTACTATCATCCTGATCCTCTGTCCATTCTAATTATCTATGTCCTGTTTCAGTCAATTACTATCATCCTGATCCTCTGTCTATTCTAATTATCTATGTCCTGTTTCAGTCAATTAATATCATCCTGATCCTCTGTCCATTCTATTTATCTATGTCCTGTTTCAGTCAATTACTATCATCCTGATCCTCTGTCTATTCTAATTATCTATGTCCTGTTTCGGTCAATTACTATCATCCTGATCCTCTGTCTATTCTAATTAGATATGTCCTGTTTCAGTCAATTAATATCATCCTGATCCTCTGTCCATTCTAATTATCTATGTCCTGTTTCAGTCAATTACTATCATCCTGATCCTCTGTCTATTCTAATTATCTATGTTCTGTTTCAGTCAATTACTATCATCCTGATCCTCTGTCTATTCTAATTATCTATGTCCTGTTTCAGTCAACTACTATCATCCTAATCCTCTGTCTATTCTAATTATCTGTGTCATGTTTCAGTCAATTACCATCATCCTGATCCTCTGTCCATTCTAATAATCTATGTCCTGTTTCAGTCAATTACTATCATCCTGATCCTCTGTCTATTCTAATTATCTGTGTCCTTTTTCAGTCAATTACTAACATCCTGATCCTCTGTCTATTCTAATTATCTATGTCCTGTATCAGTCAATTACTATCATCCTGATCATCTGTCTATTCTAATTATCTGTGTCATGTTTCAGTCAATTACCATCATCCTGATCCTCTGTCCATTCTAATAATCTATGTCCTGTTTCAGTCAATTACTATCATCCTGATCCTCTGTCTATTCTAATTATCTATGTCCTGTTTCAGTCAATTACTATCATCCTGATCCTCTGTCCATTCTAATTATCTATGTCCTGTTTCAGTCAATTACTATCACCCTGATCCTCTGTCTATTCTAATTATCTGTGTCCTTTTTCAGTCAATTAATATCATCCTGATCCTCTGTCCTTTCTAATTATCTATGTCCTGTTTCAGTCAATTACTATCATCCTGATCCTCTGTCCATTCTAATTATCTATGTCCTGTTTCAGTCAATTACTATCATCCTGACTCTCTGTCTATTCTAATTATCTATGTCCTGTTTCAGTCAATTACTATCATCCTGATCCTCTGTCCATTCTAATTATCTATGTCCTGTTTCAGTCAATTATTATCATCCTGATCCTCTGTCCATTCTAATTATCTATGTCCTGTTTCAGTCAATTACTATCATCCTGACTCTCTGTCTATTCTAATTATCTATGTCCTGTTTCAGTCAATTACTATCATCCTGATCCTCTGTCCATTCTAATTATCTATGTCCTGTTTCAGTCAATTACTATCATCCTGATCCTCTGTCCATTCTAATTATCTATGTCCTGTTTCAGTCAATTCCTATCATCCTGACTCTCTGTCTATTCTAATTATCTATGTCCTGTTTCAGTCAATTACTATCATCCTGATCCTCTGTCCATTCTAATTATCTATGTCCTGTTTCAGTCAATTACTATCATCCTGATCCTCTGTCCATTCTAATTATCTATGTCCTGTTTCAGTCAATTACTATCATCCTGATCCTCTGTCCATTCTAATTATCTATGTCCTGTTTCAGTCAATTACTATCATCCTGATCCTCTGTCCTTTCTAATTATCTATGTCCTGTTTCAGTCAATTACTATCATCCTGATCCTCTGTCCATTCTAATTATCTATGTCCTGTTTCAGTCTATTACTATCATCCTGATCCTCTGTCCTTTCTAATTATCTATGTCCTGTTTCAGTCAATTACTATCATCCTGATCCACTGTCCATTCTAATTATCTATGTCCTGTTTCAGTCAATTACTATCATCCTGATCCTCTGTCTATTCTAATTATCTGTGTCATGTTTCAGTCAATTACTATCATCCTGATCCTCTGTCCATTCTAATTATCTATGTCCTGTTTCAGTCAATTACTATCATCCTGATCCTCTGTCCATTCTAATTATCTGTGTCCTTTTTCAGTCAATTACTATCATCCTGATCCTCTGTCCATTCTAATTATCTATGTCCTGTTTCAGTCAATTACTAGCATCCTGATCCTCTGTTTATTCTAATTATCTGTGTCCTTTTTCAGTCAATTACTATCATCCTGATCCTCTGTCCATTCTAATTATCTATGTCCTGTTTCAGTCAATTACTATCATCCTCATCCTCTGTCCATTCTAATTATCTGTGTCCTTTTTCAGTCAATTACTATCATCCTGATCCTCTGTCCATTCTAATTATCTATGTCCTGTTTCAGTCAATTACTATCATCCTCATCCTCTGTCCATTCTAATTATCTGTGTCCTTTTTCAGTCAATTACTATCATCCTGATCCTCTGTCCATTCTAATTATCTATGTCCTGTTTCAGTCAATTACAATCATCCTGATACTCTGTCTATTCTAATTATCTATGTCCTTTTTCAGTCAATTAATATCATCCTGATCTTCTGTCTATTCTAATTATCTATGTCCTGTTTCAGTCAATTACTATCATCCTGATCTTCTGTCTATTCTAATTATCTATGTCCTGTTTCAGTCAATTACTATCATCCTGATCCTCTGTCCATTCTAATTATCTGTGTCATGTTTCAGTCAGTTACCATCATCCTGATCCTCTGTCCATTCTAATTATCTGTGTCCTTTTTCAGTCAATTACTATCATCCTGATCCTCTGTCCATTCTAATTATCTATGTCCTGTTTCAGTCAATTACAATCATCCTGATCCTCTGTCTATTCTAATTATCTGTGTCCTGTTTCAGTCAATTACTATCATCCTGATCCTCTGTCCATTCTAATAATCTATGTCCTGTTTCAGTCAATTACTATCATCCTGATCCTCTGTCCATTCTAATTATCTATGTCCTGTTTCAGTCAATTACTATCATCCTGATCCTCTGTCCATTTTAATTATCTATGTCCTGTTTCAGTCAATTACAATCATCCTGATCCTCTGTCTATTCTAATTATCTGTGTCCTGTTTCAGTCAATTACTATCATCCTGATCCTCTGTCCATTCTAATTATCTGTGTCCTTTTTCAGTCAATTACTATCATCCTGATCCTCTGTCCATTCTAATTATCTGTGTCCTGTTTCAGTCAATTACTATCATCCTGATCCTCTGTCTATTCTAATTATCTATGTCCTGTTTCAGTCAATTACTATCATCCTGATCCTCTGTCCATTCTAATTATCTATGTCCTGTTTCAGTAAATTACTATCATCCTCATCCTCTGTCCATTCTAATTATCTGTGTCCTTTTTCAGTCAATTACTATCATCCTGATCCTCTGTCCATTCTAATTATCTATGTCCTGTTTCAGTCAATTACAATCATCCTGATCCTTTGTCTATTCTAATTATCTATGTCCTGTTTCAGTCAATTACTATCATCCTGATCCTCTGTCCATTCTAATTATCTGTGTCATGTTTCAGTCAATTACCATCATCCTGATCCTCTGTCCATTCTAATTATCTGTGTCCTTTTTCAGTCAATTAATATCATCCTGATCCTCTGTCTATTCTAATTATCTATGTCCTGTTTCAGTTAATTACTATCATCCTGATCCTCTGTCCATTCTAATTATCTATGTCCTGTTTCAGTCAATTAGTATCATCCTCATCCTCTGTCCATTCTAATTATCTGTGTCCTTTTTCAGTCAATTACTATCATCCTGATCCTCTGTCCATTCTAATTATCTATGTCCTGTTTCAGTCAATTACAATCATCCTGATCCTCTGTCTATTCTAATTATCTGTGTCCTGTTTCAGTCAATTACTATCATCCTGATCCTATGTCCATTCTAATAATCTATGTCCTGTTTCAGTCAATTGCTATCATCCTGATCCTCTGTCCATTCTAATTATCTATGTCCTGTTTCAGTCAATTACTATCATCCTGATCCTCTGTCCATTTTAATTATCTATGTCCTGTTTCAGTCCATTACAATCATCCTGATCCTCTGTCTATTCTAATTATCTGTGTCCTGTTTCAGTCAATTACTATCATCCTGATCCTCTGTCCATTCTAATTATCTGTGTCCTTTTTCAGTCAATTACTATCATCCTGATCCTCTGTCCATTCTAATTATCTGTGTCCTGTTTCAGTCAATTACTATCATCCTGATCCTCTGTCCATTCTAATAATCTATGTCCTGTTTCAGTCAATTACTATCATCCTGATCCTCTGTCTATTCTAATTATCTGTGTCCTTTTTCAGTCAATTACTATCATCCTGATCCTCTGTCCATTCCAATTATCTATGTCCTGTTTCAGTCAATTACTATCATCCCCATCCTCTGTCCATTCTAATTATCTGTGTCCTTTTTCAGTCAATTACTATCATCCTGATCCTCTGTCCATTCTAATTATCTATGTCCTGTTTCAGTCAATTACAATCATCCTGATCCTCTGTCTATTCTAATTATCTGTGTCCTGTTTCAGTCAATTACTATCATCCTGATCCTCTGTCCATTCTAATAATCTATGTCCTGTTTCAGTCAATTACTATCATCCTGATCCTCTGTCCATTCTAATTATCTATGTCCTGTTTCAGTCAATTACTATCATCCTGATCCTCTGTCCATTTTAATTATCTATGTCCTGTTTCAGTCAATTACTATCATCCTGACTCTCTGTCTATTCTAATTATCTATGTCCTGTTTCAGTCAATTACTATCATCCTGATCCTCTGTCCATTCTAATTATCTATGTCCTGTTTCAGTCAATTACTATCATCCTGATCCTCTGTCCATTCTAATTATCTATGTCCTGTTTCAGTCAATTACTATCATCCTGACTCTCTGTCTATTCTAATTATCTATGTCCTGTTTCAGTCAATTACTATCATCCTGATCCTCTGTCCATTCTAATTATCTATGTCCTGTTTCAGTCAATTACTATCATCCTGATCCTCTGTCCATTCTAATTATCTATGTCCTGTTTCAGTCAATTACTATCATCCTGACTCTCTGTCTATTCTAATTATCTATGTCCTGTTTCAGTCAATTACTATCATCCTGATCCTCTGTCCATTCTAATTATCTATGTCCTGTTTCAGTCAATTACTATCATCCTGATCCTCTGTCCATTCTAATTATCTATGTCGTGTTTCAGTCAATTACTATCATCCTGATCCTCTGTCCATTCTAATTATCTATGTCCTGTTTCAGTCAATTACTATCATCCTGATCCTCTGTCCTTTCTAATTATCTATGTCCTGTTTCAGTCAATTACTATCATCCTGATCCTCTGTCCATTCTAATTATCTATGTCCTGTTTCAGTCTATTACTATCATCCTGATCCTCTGTCCTTTCTAATTATCTATGTCCTGTTTCAGTCAATTACTATCATCCTGATCCACTGTCCTTTCTAATTATCTATGTCCTGTTTCAGTCAATTACTATCATCCTGATCCTCTGTCTATTCTAATTATCTGTGTCATGTTTCAGTCAATTACTATCATCCTGATCCTCTGTCCATTCTAATTATCTATGTCCTGTTTCAGTCAATTACTATCATCCTGATCCTCTGTCCATTCTAATTATCTGTGTCCTTTTTCAGTCAATTACTATCATCCTGATCCTCTGTCCATTCTAATTATCTATGTCCTGTTTCAGTCAATTACTAGCATCCTGATCCTCTGTTTATTCTAATTATCTGTGTCCTTTTTCAGTCAATTACTATCATCCTGATCCTCTGTCCATTCTAATTATCTATGTCCTGTTTCAGTCAATTACTATCATCCTCATCCTCTGTCCATTCTAATTATCTGTGTCCTTTTTCAGTCAATTACTATCATCCTGATCCTCTGTCCATTCTAATTATCTATGTCCTGTTTCAGTCAATTACAATCATCCTGATACTCTGTCTATTCTAATTATCTATGTCCTTTTTCAGTCAATTAATATCATCCTGATCCTCTGTCTATTCTAATTATCTATGTCCTGTTTCAGTCAATTACTATCATCCTGATCTTCTGTCTATTCTAATTATCTATGTCCTGTTTCAGTCAATTACTATCATCCTGATCCTCTGTCCATTCTAATTATCTGTGTCATGTTTCAGTCAGTTACCATCATCCTGATCCTCTGTCCATTCTAATTATCTGTGTCCTTTTTCAGTCAATTACTATCATCCTGATCCTCTGTCCATTCTAATTATCTATGTCCTGTTTCAGTCAATTACAATCATCCTGATCCTCTGTCTATTCTAATTATCTGTGTCCTGTTTCAGTCAATTACTATCATCCTGATCCTCTGTCCATTCTAATAATCTATGTCCTGTTTCAGTCAATTACTATCATCCTGATCCTCTGTCCATTCTAATTATCTATGTCCTGTTTCAGTCAATTACTATCATCCTGATCCTCTGTCCATTTTAATTATCTATGTCCTGTTTCAGTCAATTACAATCATCCTGATCCTCTGTCTATTCTAATTATCTGTGTCCTGTTTCAGTCAATTACTATCATCCTGATCCTCTGTCCATTCTAATTATCTGTGTCCTTTTTCAGTCAATTACTATCATCCTGATCCTCTGTCCATTCTAATTATCTGTGTCCTGTTTCAGTCAATTACTATCATCCTGATCCTCTGTCTATTCTAATTATCTATGTCCTGTTTCAGCCAATTACTATCATCCTGATCCTCTGTCCATTCTAATGATCTATGTCCTGTTTCAGTCAATTACTATCATCCTGATCCTCTGTCTATTCTAATTATCTGTGTCCTGTTTCAGTCAATTACTATCATCCTGATCCTCTGTCCATTCTAATTATCTATGTCCTGTTTCAGTCAATTACTATCATCCTGACTCTCTGTCTATTCTAATTATCTATGTCCTGTTTCAGTCAATTACTATCATCCTGATCCTCTGTCCATTCTAATTATCTGTGTCATGTTTCAGTCAATTACCATCATCCTGATCCTCTGTCCATTCTAATTATCTGTGTCCTTTTTCCGTCAATTAATATCATCCTGATCCTGTGTCTATTCTAATTATCTATGTCCTGTTTCAGTCAATTTCTATCATCCTGATCCTCTGTCCATTCTAATTATCTATGTCCTGTTTCAGTCAATTACAATCATCCTGATCCTCTGTCTATTCTAATTATCTATGTCCTGTTTCAGTCAATTACTATCATCCTGATCCTCTGTCCATTCTAATTATCTGTGTCATGTTTCAGTCAATTACCATCATCCTGATCCTCTGTCCATTCTAATTATCTGTGTCCTTTTTCAGTCAATTAATATCATCCTGATCCTCTGTCTATTCTAATTATCTATGTCCTGTTTCAGTCAATTACTATCATCCTGATCCTCTGTCCATTTTAATTATCTATGTCCTGTTTCAGTCCATTACAATCATCCTGATCCTCTGTCTATTCTAATTATCTGTGTCCTGTTTCAGTCAATTACTATCATCCTGATCCTCTGTCCATTCTAATTATCTGTGTCCTTTTTCAGTCAATTACTATCATCCTGATCCTCTGTCCATTCTAATTATCTGTGTCCTGTTTCAGTCAATTACTATCATCCTGATCCTCTGTCCATTCTAATAATCTATGTCCTGTTTCAGTCAATTACTATCATCCTGATCCTCTGTCTATTCTAATTATCTGTGTCCTTTTTCAGTCAATTACTATCATCCTGATCCTCTGTCCATTCCAATTATCTATGTCCTGTTTCAGTCAATTACTATCATCCCCATCCTCTGTCCATTCTAATTATCTGTGTCCTTTTTCAGTCAATTACTATCATCCTGATCCTCTGTCCATTCTAATTATCTATGTCCTGTTTCAGTCAATTACAATCATCCTGATCCTCTGTCTATTCTAATTATCTGTGTCCTGTTTCAGTCAATTACTATCATCCTGATCCTCTGTCCATTCTAATAATCTATGTCCTGTTTCAGTCAATTACTATCATCCTGATCCTCTGTCCATTCTAATTATCTATGTCCTGTTTCAGTCAATTACTATCATCCTGATCCTCTGTCCATTTTAATTATCTATGTCCTGTTTCAGTCAATTACTATCATCCTGACTCTCTGTCTATTCTAATTATCTATGTCCTGTTTCAGTCAATTACTATCATCCTGATCCTCTGTCCATTCTAATTATCTATGTCCTGTTTCAGTCAATTACTATCATCCTGATCCTCTGTCCATTCTAATTATCTATGTCCTGTTTCAGTCAATTACTATCATCCTGACTCTCTGTCTATTCTAATTATCTATGTCCTGTTTCAGTCAATTACTATCATCCTGATCCTCTGTCCATTCTAATTATCTATGTCCTGTTTCAGTCAATTACTATCATCCTGATCCTCTGTCCATTCTAATTATCTATGTCCTGTTTCAGTCAATTACTATCATCCTGACTCTCTGTCTATTCTAATTATCTATGTCCTGTTTCAGTCAATTACTATCATCCTGATCCTCTGTCCATTCTAATTATCTATGTCCTGTTTCAGTCAATTACTATCATCCTGATCCTCTGTCCATTCTAATTATCTATGTCGTGTTTCAGTCAATTACTATCATCCTGATCCTCTGTCCATTCTAATTATCTATGTCCTGTTTCAGTCAATTACTATCATCCTGATCCTCTGTCCTTTCTAATTATCTATGTCCTGTTTCAGTCAATTACTATCATCCTGATCCTCTGTCCATTCTAATTATCTATGTCCTGTTTCAGTCTATTACTATCATCCTGATCCTCTGTCCTTTCTAATTATCTATGTCCTGTTTCAGTCAATTACTATCATCCTGATCCACTGTCCATTCTAATTATCTATGTCCTGTTTCAGTCAATTACTATCATCCTGATCCTCTGTCTATTCTAATTATCTGTGTCATGTTTCAGTCAATTACTATCATCCTGATCCTCTGTCCATTCTAATTATCTATGTCCTGTTTCAGTCAATTACTATCATCCTGATCCTCTGTCCATTCTAATTATCTGTGTCCTTTTTCAGTCAATTACTATCATCCTGATCCTCTGTCCATTCTAATTATCTATGTCCTGTTTCAGTCAATTACTAGCATCCTGATCCTCTGTTTATTCTAATTATCTGTGTCCTTTTTCAGTCAATTACTATCATCCTGATCCTCTGTCCATTCTAATTATCTATGTCCTGTTTCAGTCAATTACTATCATCCTCATCCTCTGTCCATTCTAATTATCTGTGTCCTTTTTCAGTCAATTACTATCATCCTGATCCTCTGTCCATTCTAATTATCTATGTCCTGTTTCAGTCAATTACAATCATCCTGATACTCTGTCTATTCTAATTATCTATGTCCTTTTTCAGTCAATTAATATCATCCTGATCCTCTGTCTATTCTAATTATCTATGTCCTGTTTCAGTCAATTACTATCATCCTGATCTTCTGTCTATTCTAATTATCTATGTCCTGTTTCAGTCAATTACTATCATCCTGATCCTCTGTCCATTCTAATTATCTGTGTCATGTTTCAGTCAGTTACCATCATCCTGATCCTCTGTCCATTCTAATTATCTGTGTCCTTTTTCAGTCAATTACTATCATCCTGATCCTCTGTCCATTCTAATTATCTATGTCCTGTTTCAGTCAATTACAATCATCCTGATCCTCTGTCTATTCTAATTATCTGTGTCCTGTTTCAGTCAATTACTATCATCCTGATCCTCTGTCCATTCTAATAATCTATGTCCTGTTTCAGTCAATTACTATCATCCTGATCCTCTGTCCATTCTAATTATCTATGTCCTGTTTCAGTCAATTACTATCATCCTGATCCTCTGTCCATTTTAATTATCTATGTCCTGTTTCAGTCAATTACAATCATCCTGATCCTCTGTCTATTCTAATTATCTGTGTCCTGTTTCAGTCAATTACTATCATCCTGATCCTCTGTCCATTCTAATTATCTGTGTCCTTTTTCAGTCAATTACTATCATCCTGATCCTCTGTCCATTCTAATTATCTGTGTCCTGTTTCAGTCAATTACTATCATCCTGATCCTCTGTCTATTCTAATTATCTATGTCCTGTTTCAGCCAATTACTATCATCCTGATCCTCTGTCCATTCTAATGATCTATGTCCTGTTTCAGTCAATTACTATCATCCTGATCCTCTGTCTATTCTAATTATCTGTGTCCTGTTTCAGTCAATTACTATCATCCTGATCCTCTGTCCATTCTAATTATCTATGTCCTGTTTCAGTCAATTACTATCATCCTGACTCTCTGTCTATTCTAATTATCTATGTCCTGTTTCAGTCAATTACTATCATCCTGATCCTCTGTCCATTCTAATTATCTGTGTCATGTTTCAGTCAATTACCATCATCCTGATCCTCTGTCCATTCTAATTATCTGTGTCCTTTTTCCGTCAATTAATATCATCCTGATCCTGTGTCTATTCTAATTATCTATGTCCTGTTTCAGTCAATTTCTATCATCCTGATCCTCTGTCCATTCTAATTATCTATGTCCTGTTTCAGTCAATTACAATCATCCTGATCCTCTGTCTATTCTAATTATCTATGTCCTGTTTCAGTCAATTACTATCATCCTGATCCTCTGTCCATTCTAATTATCTGTGTCATGTTTCAGTCAATTACCATCATCCTGATCCTCTGTCCATTCTAATTATCTGTGTCCTTTTTCAGTCAATTAATATCATCCTGATCCTCTGTCTATTCTAATTATCTATGTCCTGTTTCAGTCAATTACTATCATCCTGATCCTCTGTCCATTCTAATTATCTATGTCCTGTTTCAGTCAATTAGTATCATCCTCATCCTCTGTCCATTCTAATTATCTGTGTCCTTTTTCAGTCAATTACTATCATCCTGATCCTCTGTCCATTCTAATTATCTATGTCCTGTTTCAGTCAATTACAATCATCCTGATCCTCTGTCTATTCTAATTATCTGTGTCCTGTTTCAGTCAATTACTATCATCCTGATCCTATGTCCATTCTAATAATCTATGTCCTGTTTCAGTCAATTGCTATCATCCTGATCCTCTGTCCATTCTAATTATCTATGTCCTGTTTCAGTCAATTACTATCATCCTGATCCTCTGTCCATTTTAATTATCTATGTCCTGTTTCAGTCCATTACAATCATCCTGATCCTCTGTCTATTCTAATTATCTGTGTCCTGTTTCAGTCAATTACTATCATCCTGATCCTCTGTCCATTCTAATTATCTGTGTCCTTTTTCAGTCAATTACTATCATCCTGATCCTCTGTCCATTCTAATTATCTGTGTCCTGTTTCAGTCAATTACTATCATCCTGATCCTCTGTCCATTCTAATAATCTATGTCCTGTTTCAGTCAATTACTATCATCCTGATCCTCTGTCTATTCTAATTATCTGTGTCCTTTTTCAGTCAATTACTATCATCCTGATCCTCTGTCCATTCCAATTATCTATGTCCTGTTTCAGTCAATTACTATCATCCCCATCCTCTGTCCATTCTAATTATCTGTGTCCTTTTTCAGTCAATTACTATCATCCTGATCCTCTGTCCATTCTAATTATCTATGTCCTGTTTCAGTCAATTACAATCATCCTGATCCTCTGTCTATTCTAATTATCTGTGTCCTGTTTCAGTCAATTACTATCATCCTGATCCTCTGTCCATTCTAATAATCTACGTCCTGTTTCAGTCAATTACTATCATCCTGATCCTCTGTCCATTCTAATTATCTATGTCCTGTTTCAGTCAATTACTATCATCCTGATCCTCTGTCCATTTTAATTATCTATGTCCTGTTTCAGTCAATTACTATCATCCTGACTCTCTGTCTATTCTAATTATCTATGTCCTGTTTCAGTCAATTACTATCATCCTGATCCTCTGTCCATTCTAATTATCTATGTCCTGTTTCAGTCAATTACTATCATCCTGATCCTCTGTCCATTCTAATTATCTATGTCCTGTTTCAGTCAATTACTATCATCCTGACTCTCTGTCTATTCTAATTATCTATGTCCTGTTTCAGTCAATTACTATCATCCTGATCCTCTGTCCATTCTAATTATCTATGTCCTGTTTCAGTCAATTACTATCATCCTGATCCTCTGTCCATTCTAATTATCTATGTCCTGTTTCAGTCAATTACTATCATCCTGACTCTCTGTCTATTCTAATTATCTATGTCCTGTTTCAGTCAATTACTATCATCCTGATCCTCTGTCCATTCTAATTATCTATGTCCTGTTTCAGTCAATTACTATCATCCTGATCCTCTGTCCATTCTAATTATCTATGTCGTGTTTCAGTCAATTACTATCATCCTGATCCTCTGTCCATTCTAATTATCTATGTCCTGTTTCAGTCAATTACTATCATCCTGATCCTCTGTCCTTTCTAATTATCTATGTCCTGTTTCAGTCAATTACTATCATCCTGATCCTCTGTCCATTCTAATTATCTATGTCCTGTTTCAGTCTATTACTATCATCCTGATCCTCTGTCCTTTCTAATTATCTATGTCCTGTTTCAGTCAATTACTATCATCCTGATCCACTGTCCATTCTAATTATCTATGTCCTGTTTCAGTCAATTACTATCATCCTGATCCTCTGTCTATTCTAATTATCTGTGTCATGTTTCAGTCAATTACTATCATCCTGATCCTCTGTCCATTCTAATTATCTATGTCCTGTTTCAGTCAATTACTATCATCCTGATCCTCTGTCCATTCTAATTATCTGTGTCCTTTTTCAGTCAATTACTATCATCCTGATCCTCTGTCCATTCTAATTATCTATGTCCTGTTTCAGTCAATTACTAGCATCCTGATCCTCTGTTTATTCTAATTATCTGTGTCCTTTTTCAGTCAATTACTATCATCCTGATCCTCTGTCCATTCTAATTATCTATGTCCTGTTTCAGTCAATTACTATCATCCTCATCCTCTGTCCATTCTAATTATCTGTGTCCTTTTTCAGTCAATTACTATCATCCTGATCCTCTGTCCATTCTAATTATCTATGTCCTGTTTCAGTCAATTACAATCATCCTGATACTCTGTCTATTCTAATTATCTATGTCCTTTTTCAGTCAATTAATATCATCCTGATCCTCTGTCTATTCTAATTATCTATGTCCTGTTTCAGTCAATTACTATCATCCTGATCTTCTGTCTATTCTAATTATCTATGTCCTGTTTCAGTCAATTACTATCATCCTGATCCTCTGTCCATTCTAATTATCTGTGTCATGTTTCAGTCAGTTACCATCATCCTGATCCTCTGTCCATTCTAATTATCTGTGTCCTTTTTCAGTCAATTACTATCATCCTGATCCTCTGTCCATTCTAATTATCTATGTCCTGTTTCAGTCAATTACAATCATCCTGATCCTCTGTCTATTCTAATTATCTGTGTCCTGTTTCAGTCAATTACTATCATCCTGATCCTCTGTCCATTCTAATAATCTATGTCCTGTTTCAGTCAATTACTATCATCCTGATCCTCTGTCCATTCTAATTATCTATGTCCTGTTTCAGTCAATTACTATCATCCTGATCCTCTGTCCATTTTAATTATCTATGTCCTGTTTCAGTCAATTACAATCATCCTGATCCTCTGTCTATTCTAATTATCTGTGTCCTGTTTCAGTCAATTACTATCATCCTGATCCTCTGTCCATTCCAATTATCTGTGTCCTTTTTCATTCAATTACTATCATCCTGATCCTCTGTCCATTCTAATTATCTGTGTCCTGTTTCAGTCAATTACTATCATCCTGATCCTCTGTCTATTCTAATTATCTATGTCCTGTTTCAGCCAATTACTATCATCCTGATCCTCTGTCCATTCTAATGATCTATGTCCTGTTTCAGTCAATTACTATCATCCTGATCCTCTGTCTATTCTAATTATCTGTGTCCTGTTTCAGTCAATTACTATCATCCTGATCCTCTGTCCATTCTAATTATCTATGTCCTGTTTCAGTCAATTACTATCATCCTGACTCTCTGTCTATTCTAATTATCTATGTCCTGTTTCAGTCAATTACTATCATCCTGATCCTCTGTCCATTCTAATTATCTGTGTCATGTTTCAGTCAATTACCATCATCCTGATCCTCTGTCCATTCTAATTATCTGTGTCCTTTTTCCGTCAATTAATATCATCCTGATCCTGTGTCTATTCTAATTATCTATGTCCTGTTTCAGTCAATTACTATCATCCTGATCCTCTGTCCATTCTAATTATCTATGTCCTGTTTCAGTCAATTACTATCATCCTCATCCTCTGTCCATTCTAATTATCTGTGTCCTTTTTCAGTCAATTACTATCATCCTGATCCTCTGTCCATTCTAATTATCTATGTCCTGTTTCAGTCAATTACAATCATCCTGATCCTCTGTCTATTCTAATTATCTATGTCCTGTTTCAGTCAATTACTATCATCCTGATCCTCTGCCCATTCTAATTATCTGTGTCATGTTTCAGTCAATTACCATCATCCTGATCCTCTGTCCATTCTAATTATCTGTGTCCTTTTTCAGTCAATTAATATCATCCTGATCCTCTGTCTATTCTAATTATCTATGTCCTGTTTCAGTCAATTACTATCATCCTGATCCTCTGTCCATTCTAATTATCTATGTCCTGCTTCAGTCAATTAGTATCATCCTGATCCTCTGTCTATTCTAATTATCTATGTCCTGTTTCAGTCAATTACTATCATCCTGATCCTCTGTCCATTCTAATTATCTGTGTCATGTTTCAGTCAATTACCATCATCCTGATCCTCTGTCCATTCTAATTATCTGTGTCCTTTTTCAGTCAATTAATATCATCCTGATCCTCTGTCTATTCTAATTATCTATGTCCTGTTTCAGTCAATTACTATCATCCTGATCCTCTGTCCATTCTAATTATCTATGTCCTGTTTCAGTCAATTAGTATCATCCTGATCCTCTGTCTATTCTAATTATCTATGTCCTGTTTCAGTCAATTACTATCATCCTGATCCTCTGTCCATTCTAATTATCTATGTCCTGTTTCAGTCAATTACTATCATCCTGATCCTCTGTCTATTCTAATTATCTATGTCCTGTTTCAGTCAATTACTATCATCCTGATCCTCTGTCCATTCTAATTATCTGTGTCATGTTTCAGTCAATTACCATCATCCTGATCCTCTGTCCATTCTAATTATCTGTGTCCTTTTTCAGTCAATTAATATCATCCTGATCCTCTGTCTATTCTAATTATCTATGTCCTGTTTCAGTCAATTACTATCATCCTGATCCTCTGTCCATTCTAATTATCTGTGTCATGTTTCAGTCAATTACCATCATCCTGATCCTCTGTCCATTCTAATTATCTGTGTCCTTTTTCAGTCAATTACTATCATCCTGATCCTCTGTCCATTCTAATTATCTATGTCCTGTTTCAGTCAATTACAATCATCCTGATCCTCTGTCTATTCTAATTATCTGTGTCCTGTTTCAGTCAATGACTATCATCCTGATCCTATGTCCATTCTAATAATCTATGTCCTGTTTCAGTCAATTGCTATCATCCTGATCCTCTGTCCATTCTAATTATCTATGTCCTGTTTCAGTCAATTACTATCATCCTGATCCTCTGTCCATTTTAATTATCTATGTCCTGTTTCAGTCCATTACAATCATCCTGATCCTCTGTCTATTCTAATTATCTGTGTCCTGTTTCAGTCAATTACTATCATCCTGATCCTCTGTCCATTCTAATTATCTGTGTCCTTTTTCAGTCAATTACTATCATCCTGATTCTCTGTCCATTCTAATTATCTGTGTCCTGTTTCAGTCAATTACTATCATCCTGATCCTCTGTCCATTCTAATAATCTATGTCCTGTTTCAGTCAATTACTATCATCCTGATCCTCTGTCTATTCTAATTATCTGTGTCCTTTTTCAGTCAATTACTATCATCCTGATCCTCTGTCCATTCTAATTATCTATGTCCTGTTTCAGTCAATTACTATCATCCCCATCCTCTGTCCATTCTAATTATCTGTGTCCTTTTTCAGTCAATTACTATCATCCTGATCCTCTGTCCATTCTAATTATCTATGTCCTGTTTCAGTCAATTACAATCATCCTGATCCTCTGTCTATTCTAATTATCTGTGTCCTGTTTCAGTCAATTACTATCATCCTGATCCTCTGTCCATTCTAATAATCTATGTCCTGTTTCAGTCAATTACTATCATCCTGATCCTCTGTCCATTCTAATTATCTATGTCCTGTTTCAGTCAATTACTATCATGCTGATCCTCTGTCCATTTTAATTATCTATGTCCTGTTTCAGTCAATTACAATCATCCTGATCCTCTGTCTATTCTAATTATCTGTGCCCTGTTTCAGTCAATTACTATCATCCTGATCCTCTGTCCATTCTAATTATCTGTGTCCTTTAACAGTCAATTACTATCATCCTGATCCTCTGTCCATTCTAATTATCTGTGTCCTGTTTCAGTCAATTACTATCATCCTGATCCTCTGTCTATTCTAATTATCTATGTCCTGTTTCAGTCAATTACTATCATCCTGATCCTCTGTCCATTCTAATTATCTGTGTCCTGTTTCAGTCAATTACTATCATCCTGATCCTCTGTCTATTCTAATTCTCTATGTCCTGTTTCAGTCAATTACTGTCATCCTGATCCTCTGTCCATTCTAATTATCTATGTCCTGTTTCAGTCAATTACTATCATCCTGATCCTCTGTCCATTTTAATTATCTATGTCCTGTTTCAGTCAATTACAATCATCCTGATCCTCTGTCTATTCTAATTATCTGTGCCCTGTTTCAGTCAATGACTATCATCCTGATCCTCTGTCCATTCTAATTATCTATGCCCTGTTTCAGTCAATTACTATCATCCTGATCATCTGTCTATTCTAATTATCTGTGCCCTGTTTCAGTCAATTACTATCATCCTGATCCTCTGTCCATTCTAATTATCTGTGCCCTGTTTCAGTCAATTACTATCATCCTGATCCTCTGTCTATTCTAATTATCTCTGCCCTGTTTCAGTCAATTACTATCATCCTGATCCTCTGTCTATTCTAATTATCTATGTCCTGTTTCAGTCAATTACTATCATCCTGATCCTCTGTCTATTCTAATTATCTGTGCCCTGTTTCAGTCAATTACTATCATCCTGATCCTCTGTCCATTCTCATTATCTGTGTCCTTTAACAGTCAATTACTATCATCCTGATCCTCTGTCCATTCTAATTATCTATGTCCTGTTTCAGTCAATTACTATCATCCTGATCCTCTGTCCATTTTAATTATCTATGTCCTGTTTCAGTCAATTACAATCATCCTGATCCTCTGTCTATTCTAATTATCTGTGTCCTGTTTCAGTCAATTACTATCATCCTGATCCTCTGTCCATTCTAATTATCTGTGTCCTTTTTCAGTCAATTACTATCATCCTGATCCTCTGTCCATTCTAATTATCTGTGTCCTGTTTCAGTCAATTACTATCATCCTGATCCTCTGTCTATTCTAATTATCTATGTCCTGTTTCAGTCAATTACTATCATCCTGATCCTCTGTCCATTCTAATGATCTATGTCCCGTTTCAGTCAATTACTATCATCCTGATCCTCTGTCTATTCTAATTATCTGTGTCCTGTTTCAGTCAATTACTATCATCCTGATCCTCTGTCCATTCTAATAATCTATGTCCTGTTTCTGTCAATTACTATCATCCTGATCCTCTGTCTATTCTAATTATCTGTGTCCTTTTTCAGTCAATTACTATCATCCTGATCCTCTGTCCATTCTAATTATCTATGTCCTGTTTCAGTCAATTACTATCATCCTCATCCTCTGTCCATTCTAATTATCTGTGTCCTTTTTCAGTCAATTACTATCATCCTGATCCTCTGTCCATTCTAATTATCTATGTCCTGTTTCAGTCAATTACAATCATCCTGATCCTCTGTCTATTCTAATTATCTGTGTCCTGTTTCAGTCAATTACTATCATCCTTATCCTCTGTCCATTCTAATTATCTATGTCCTGTTTCAGTCAATTACTATCATCATGATCCTCTGTCCATTTTAATTATCTATGTCCTGTTTCAGTCAATTACAATCATCCTGATCCTCTGTCTATTCTAATTATCTGTGCCCTGTTTCAGTCAATTACTATCATCCTGATCCTTTGTCCATTCTAATTATCTGTGTCCTTTAACAGTCAATTACTATCATCCTGATCCTCTGTCCATTCTAATTATCTGTGTCCTGTTTCAGTCAATTACTATCATCCCGATCCTCTGTCTATTCTAATTATCTATGTCCTGTTTCAGTCAATTACTATCATCCTGATCCTCTGTCCATTCTAATTATCTATGTCCTGTTTCAGTCAATTACAATCATCCTGATCCTCTGTCTATTCTAATTATCTGTGTCCTGTTTCAGTCAATTACTATCATCCTGATCCTATGTCCATTCTAATAATCTATGTCCTGTTTCAGTCAATTGCTATCATCCTGATCCTCTGTCCATTCTAATTATCTATGTCCTGTTTCAGTCAATTACTATCATCCTGATCCTCTGTCCATTTTAATTATCTATGTCCTGTTTCAGTCCATTACAATCATCCTGATCCTCTGTCTATTCTAATTATCTGTGTCCTGTTTCAGTCAATTACTATCATCCTGATCCTCTGTCCATTCTAATTATCTGTGTCCTTTTTCAGTCAATTACTATCATCCTGATCCTCTGTCCATTCTAATTATCTGTGTCCTGTTTCAGTCAATTACTATCATCCTGATCCTCTGTCCATTCTAATAATCTATGTCCTGTTTCAGTCAATTACTATCATCCTGATCCTCTGTCTATTCTAATTATCTGTGTCCTTTTTCAGTCAATTACTATCATCCTGATCCTCTGTCCATTCCAATTATCTATGTCCTGTTTCAGTCAATTACTATCATCCCCATCCTCTGTCCATTCTAATTATCTGTGTCCTTTTTCAGTCAATTACTATCATCCTGATCCTCTGTCCATTCTAATTATCTATGTCCTGTTTCAGTCAATTACAATCATCCTGATCCTCTGTCTATTCTAATTATCTGTGTCCTGTTTCAGTCAATTACTATCATCCTGATCCTCTGTCCATTCTAATAATCTACGTCCTGTTTCAGTCAATTACTATCATCCTGATCCTCTGTCCATTCTAATTATCTATGTCCTGTTTCAGTCAATTACTATCATCCTGATCCTCTGTCCATTTTAATTATCTATGTCCTGTTTCAGTCAATTACTATCATCCTGACTCTCTGTCTATTCTAATTATCTATGTCCTGTTTCAGTCAATTACTATCATCCTGATCCTCTGTCCATTCTAATTATCTATGTCCTGTTTCAGTCAATTACTATCATCCTGATCCTCTGTCCATTCTAATTATCTATGTCCTGTTTCAGTCAATTACTATCATCCTGACTCTCTGTCTATTCTAATTATCTATGTCCTGTTTCAGTCAATTACTATCATCCTGATCCTCTGTCCATTCTAATTATCTATGTCCTGTTTCAGTCAATTACTATCATCCTGATCCTCTGTCCATTCTAATTATCTATGTCCTGTTTCAGTCAATTACTATCATCCTGACTCTCTGTCTATTCTAATTATCTATGTCCTGTTTCAGTCAATTACTATCATCCTGATCCTCTGTCCATTCTAATTATCTATGTCCTGTTTCAGTCAATTACTATCATCCTGATCCTCTGTCCATTCTAATTATCTATGTCGTGTTTCAGTCAATTACTATCATCCTGATCCTCTGTCCATTCTAATTATCTATGTCCTGTTTCAGTCAATTACTATCATCCTGATCCTCTGTCCTTTCTAATTATCTATGTCCTGTTTCAGTCAATTACTATCATCCTGATCCTCTGTCCATTCTAATTATCTATGTCCTGTTTCAGTCTATTACTATCATCCTGATCCTCTGTCCTTTCTAATTATCTATGTCCTGTTTCAGTCAATTACTATCATCCTGATCCACTGTCCATTCTAATTATCTATGTCCTGTTTCAGTCAATTACTATCATCCTGATCCTCTGTCTATTCTAATTATCTGTGTCATGTTTCAGTCAATTACTATCATCCTGATCCTCTGTCCATTCTAATTATCTATGTCCTGTTTCAGTCAATTACTATCATCCTGATCCTCTGTCCATTCTAATTATCTGTGTCCTTTTTCAGTCAATTACTATCATCCTGATCCTCTGTCCATTCTAATTATCTATGTCCTGTTTCAGTCAATTACTAGCATCCTGATCCTCTGTTTATTCTAATTATCTGTGTCCTTTTTCAGTCAATTACTATCATCCTGATCCTCTGTCCATTCTAATTATCTATGTCCTGTTTCAGTCAATTACTATCATCCTCATCCTCTGTCCATTCTAATTATCTGTGTCCTTTTTCAGTCAATTACTATCATCCTGATCCTCTGTCCATTCTAATTATCTATGTCCTGTTTCAGTCAATTACAATCATCCTGATACTCTGTCTATTCTAATTATCTATGTCCTTTTTCAGTCAATTAATATCATCCTGATCCTCTGTCTATTCTAATTATCTATGTCCTGTTTCAGTCAATTACTATCATCCTGATCTTCTGTCTATTCTAATTATCTATGTCCTGTTTCAGTCAATTACTATCATCCTGATCCTCTGTCCATTCTAATTATCTGTGTCATGTTTCAGTCAGTTACCATCATCCTGATCCTCTGTCCATTCTAATTATCTGTGTCCTTTTTCAGTCAATTACTATCATCCTGATCCTCTGTCCATTCTAATTATCTATGTCCTGTTTCAGTCAATTACAATCATCCTGATCCTCTGTCTATTCTAATTATCTGTGTCCTGTTTCAGTCAATTACTATCATCCTGATCCTCTGTCCATTCTAATAATCTATGTCCTGTTTCAGTCAATTACTATCATCCTGATCCTCTGTCCATTCTAATTATCTATGTCCTGTTTCAGTCAATTACTATCATCCTGATCCTCTGTCCATTTTAATTATCTATGTCCTGTTTCAGTCAATTACAATCATCCTGATCCTCTGTCTATTCTAATTATCTGTGTCCTGTTTCAGTCAATTACTATCATCCTGATCCTCTGTCCATTCTAATTATCTGTGTCCTTTTTCAGTCAATTACTATCATCCTGATCCTCTGTCCATTCTAATTATCTGTGTCCTGTTTCAGTCAATTACTATCATCCTGATCCTCTGTCTATTCTAATTATCTATGTCCTGTTTCAGCCAATTACTATCATCCTGATCCTCTGTCCATTCTAATGATCTATGTCCTGTTTCAGTCAATTACTATCATCCTGATCCTCTGTCTATTCTAATTATCTGTGTCCTGTTTCAGTCAATTACTATCATCCTGATCCTCTGTCCATTCTAATTATCTATGTCCTGTTTCAGTCAATTACTATCATCCTGACTCTCTGTCTATTCTAATTATCTATGTCCTGTTTCAGTCAATTACTATCATCCTGATCCTCTGTCCATTCTAATTATCTGTGTCATGTTTCAGTCAATTACCATCATCCTGATCCTCTGTCCATTCTAATTATCTGTGTCCTTTTTCCGTCAATTAATATCATCCTGATCCTGTGTCTATTCTAATTATCTATGTCCTGTTTCAGTCAATTACTATCATCCTGATCCTCTGTCCATTCTAATTATCTATGTCCTGTTTCAGTCAATTACTATCATCCTCATCCTCTGTCCATTCTAATTATCTGTGTCCTTTTTCAGTCAATTACTATCATCCTGATCCTCTGTCCATTCTAATTATCTATGTCCTGTTTCAGTCAATTACAATCATCCTGATCCTCTGTCTATTCTAATTATCTATGTCCTGTTTCAGTCAATTACTATCATCCTGATCCTCTGCCCATTCTAATTATCTGTGTCATGTTTCAGTCAATTACCATCATCCTGATCCTCTGTCCATTCTAATTATCTGTGTCCTTTTTCAGTCAATTAATATCATCCTGATCCTCTGTCTATTCTAATTATCTATGTCCTGTTTCAGTCAATTACTATCATCCTGATCCTCTGTCCATTCTAATTATCTATGTCCTGCTTCAGTCAATTAGTATCATCCTGATCCTCTGTCTATTCTAATTATCTATGTCCTGTTTCAGTCAATTACTATCATCCTGATCCTCTGTCCATTCTAATTATCTGTGTCATGTTTCAGTCAATTACCATCATCCTGATCCTCTGTCCATTCTAATTATCTGTGTCCTTTTTCAGTCAATTAATATCATCCTGATCCTCTGTCTATTCTAATTATCTATGTCCTGTTTCAGTCAATTACTATCATCCTGATCCTCTGTCCATTCTAATTATCTATGTCCTGTTTCAGTCAATTAGTATCATCCTGATCCTCTGTCTATTCTAATTATCTATGTCCTGTTTCAGTCAATTACTATCATCCTGATCCTCTGTCCATTCTAATTATCTATGTCCTGTTTCAGTCAATTACTATCATCCTGATCCTCTGTCTATTCTAATTATCTATGTCCTGTTTCAGTCAATTACTATCATCCTGATCCTCTGTCCATTCTAATTATCTGTGTCATGTTTCAGTCAATTACCATCATCCTGATCCTCTGTCCATTCTAATTATCTGTGTCCTTTTTCAGTCAATTAATATCATCCTGATCCTCTGTCTATTCTAATTATCTATGTCCTGTTTCAGTCAATTACTATCATCCTGATCCTCTGTCCATTCTAATTATCTGTGTCATGTTTCAGTCAATTACCATCATCCTGATCCTCTGTCCATTCTAATTATCTGTGTCCTTTTTCAGTCAATTACTATCATCCTGATCCTCTGTCCATTCTAATTATCTATGTCCTGTTTCAGTCAATTACAATCATCCTGATCCTCTGTCTATTCTAATTATCTGTGTCCTGTTTCAGTCAATGACTATCATCCTGATCCTATGTCCATTCTAATAATCTATGTCCTGTTTCAGTCAATTGCTATCATCCTGATCCTCTGTCCATTCTAATTATCTATGTCCTGTTTCAGTCAATTACTATCATCCTGATCCTCTGTCCATTTTAATTATCTATGTCCTGTTTCAGTCCATTACAATCATCCTGATCCTCTGTCTATTCTAATTATCTGTGTCCTGTTTCAGTCAATTACTATCATCCTGATCCTCTGTCCATTCTAATTATCTGTGTCCTTTTTCAGTCAATTACTATCATCCTGATTCTCTGTCCATTCTAATTATCTGTGTCCTGTTTCAGTCAATTACTATCATCCTGATCCTCTGTCCATTCTAATAATCTATGTCCTGTTTCAGTCAATTACTATCATCCTGATCCTCTGTCTATTCTAATTATCTGTGTCCTTTTTCAGTCAATTACTATCATCCTGATCCTCTGTCCATTCTAATTATCTATGTCCTGTTTCAGTCAATTACTATCATCCCCATCCTCTGTCCATTCTAATTATCTGTGTCCTTTTTCAGTCAATTACTATCATCCTGATCCTCTGTCCATTCTAATTATCTATGTCCTGTTTCAGTCAATTACAATCATCCTGATCCTCTGTCTATTCTAATTATCTGTGTCCTGTTTCAGTCAATTACTATCATCCTGATCCTCTGTCCATTCTAATAATCTATGTCCTGTTTCAGTCAATTACTATCATCCTGATCCTCTGTCCATTCTAATTATCTATGTCCTGTTTCAGTCAATTACTATCATGCTGATCCTCTGTCCATTTTAATTATCTATGTCCTGTTTCAGTCAATTACAATCATCCTGATCCTCTGTCTATTCTAATTATCTGTGCCCTGTTTCAGTCAATTACTATCATCCTGATCCTCTGTCCATTCTAATTATCTGTGTCCTTTAACAGTCAATTACTATCATCCTGATCCTCTGTCCATTCTAATTATCTGTGTCCTGTTTCAGTCAATTACTATCATCCTGATCCTCTGTCTATTCTAATTATCTATGTCCTGTTTCAGTCAATTACTATCATCCTGATCCTCTGTCCATTCTAATTATCTGTGTCCTGTTTCAGTCAATTACTATCATCCTGATCCTCTGTCTATTCTAATTCTCTATGTCCTGTTTCAGTCAATTACTGTCATCCTGATCCTCTGTCCATTCTAATTATCTATGTCCTGTTTCAGTCAATTACTATCATCCTGATCCTCTGTCCATTTTAATTATCTATGTCCTGTTTCAGTCAATTACAATCATCCTGATCCTCTGTCTATTCTAATTATCTGTGCCCTGTTTCAGTCAATTACTATCATCCTGATCCTCTGTCCATTCTAATTATCTATGCCCTGTTTCAGTCAATTACTATCATCCTGATCATCTGTCTATTCTAATTATCTGTGCCCTGTTTCAGTCAATTACTATCATCCTGATCCTCTGTCCATTCTAATTATCTGTGCCCTGTTTCAGTCAATTACTATCATCCTGATCCTCTGTCTATTCTAATTATCTCTGCCCTGTTTCAGTCAATTACTATCATCCTGATCCTCTGTCTATTCTAATTATCTATGTCCTGTTTCAGTCAATTACTATCATCCTGATCCTCTGTCTATTCTAATTATCTGTGCCCTGTTTCAGTCAATTACTATCATCCTGATCCTCTGTCCATTCTCATTATCTGTGTCCTTTAACAGTCAATTACTATCATCCTGATCCTCTGTCCATTCTAATTATCTATGTCCTGTTTCAGTCAATTACTATCATCCTGATCCTCTGTCCATTTTAATTATCTATGTCCTGTTTCAGTCAATTACAATCATCCTGATCCTCTGTCTATTCTAATTATCTGTGTCCTGTTTCAGTCAATTACTATCATCCTGATCCTCTGTCCATTCTAATTATCTGTGTCCTTTTTCAGTCAATTACTATCATCCTGATCCTCTGTCCATTCTAATTATCTGTGTCCTGTTTCAGTCAATTACTATCATCCTGATCCTCTGTCTATTCTAATTATCTATGTCCTGTTTCAGTCAATTACTATCATCCTGATCCTCTGTCCATTCTAATGATCTATGTCCCGTTTCAGTCAATTACTATCATCCTGATCCTCTGTCTATTCTAATTATCTGTGTCCTGTTTCAGTCAATTACTATCATCCTGATCCTCTGTCCATTCTAATAATCTATGTCCTGTTTCAGTCAATTACTATCATCCTGATCCTCTGTCTATTCTAATTATCTGTGTCCTTTTTCAGTCAATTACTATCATCCTGATCCTCTGTCCATTCTAATTATCTATGTCCTGTTTCAGTCAATTACTATCATCCTCATCCTCTGTCCATTCTAATTATCTGTGTCCTTTTTCAGTCAATTACTATCATCCTGATCCTCTGTCCATTCTAATTATCTATGTCCTGTTTCAGTCAATTACAATCATCCTGATCCTCTGTCTATTCTAATTATCTGTGTCCTGTTTCAGTCAATTACTATCATCCTTATCCTCTGTCCATTCTAATTATCTATGTCCTGTTTCAGTCAATTACTATCATCATGATCCTCTGTCCATTTTAATTATCTATGTCCTGTTTCAGTCAATTACAATCATCCTGATCCTCTGTCTATTCTAATTATCTGTGCCCTGTTTCAGTCAATTACTATCATCCTGATCCTTTGTCCATTCTAATTATCTGTGTCCTTTAACAGTCAATTACTATCATCCTGATCCTCTGTCCATTCTAATTATCTGTGTCCTGTTTCAGTCAATTACTATCATCCCGATCCTCTGTCTATTCTAATTATCTATGTCCTGTTTCAGTCAATTACTATCATCCTGATCCTCTGTCCATTCTAATTATCTGTGTCCTGTTTCAGTCAATTACTATCATCCTGATCCTCTGTCTATTCTAATTCTCTATGTCCTGTTTCAGTCAATTACTGTCATCCTGATCCTCTGTCCATTCTAATTATCTATGTCCTGTTTCAGTCAATTACTATCATCCTGATCCTCTGTCCATTCTAATTATCTATGTCCTGTTTCAGTCAATTACTATCATCCTGATCCTCTGTCCATTCTAATTATCTGTGTCCTGTTTCAGTCAAGTACTATCAACCTGATCCTCTGTCCATTCTAATTATCTATGTCCTGTTTCAGTCAATTACTGTCATCCTGATCCTCTGTCTATTCTAATTATCTATGTCCTGTTTCAGTCAATTACTATCATCCTGATCCTCTGTCCATTCTAATTATCTATGTCCTGTTTCAGTCAATTACTATCATCCTGATCCTCTGTCCATTCTAATTATCTATGTCCTGTTTCAGTCAATTACTATCATCCTGATCCTCTCTCTATTCTAATTAACTGTGTCGTGTTTCAGTCAATTACTATCATCCTGATCCTCTGTCCATTCTAATTATCGATGTCCTGTTTCAGTCAAATACTATCATCCTGATCCTCTGTGCATTCTAATTATCTATGTCCTGTTTCAGTCAATTACTATCATCCTGATCCTCTGTCCATTCTAATTATCTATGTCCTGTTTCAGTCAATTACTATCATCCTGATCCTCTGTCTATTCTAATTATCTATGTCCTGTTTCAGTCAATCACTATCATCCTGATCCTCTGAACATTCTAATTATCTATGTCTTGTTTCAGTCAATTACTATCATCCTGATCCTCTGAACATTCTAATTATCTATGTCCTGTTTCAGTCAATTAATATCATTCTGACCCTCTGTCTATTCTAATTATCTATGTCCTGTTTCAGTCAATAACTATCATCCTGAACCTCTGTCCATTCTAATTATCTATGTCCTGTTTCAGTCAATTACTATCATCCTGATCCTCTGTCCATTCTAATTATCTATGTCGTGTTTCATTCAATTACTGTCATCCTAATCCTGTCTATTCTAATTATCTATGTCCTGTTTCAGTCAATTACTATCATCCTGATCCTCTGTCCATGTTAATTATCTATGTCCTGTTTATGTCAATTACTATCATCCTGATCCTCTGTCCATTCTAATTATCTGTGTCCTGTTTCTGTCAATTACTATCATCCTGATCCTCTCTCCTTTGTAATTATCTATGTCCTGTTTCTGTCAATTATTATCATCCTGATCCTCTCTCCTTTGTAATTATCTATGTCCTGTTTCAGTCAATTACTATCATCCTGAACCTCTGTCCATTCTAATTATCAATGTCCTGTTTCAGTCAATTACTATCATCCTGATCCTCTGTCCATGTTAATTATCTATGTCCTGTTTCTGTCAATTACTATCATCCTGATCCTCTGTCCATTCTAATTATCTGTGTCCTGTTTCTGTCAATTACTATCATCCTGATCCTCTCTCCTTTGTAATTATCTATGTCCTGTTTCAGTCAATTACTATCATCCTGATCCTCTGTCCATTCTAATTATCTATGTCCTGTTTCAGTCAATTGCTATCATCCTGATCCTCTGTCCATTCTAATTATCGATCTCCTGTTTCAGTCAATTACTATCATCCTGATCCTCTGTCCATTCTAATTATCTATGTCCTTTTTCAGTCAATTACTATCATCCTGATCCTCTGTCCATTCTAATTATCTATGTCCTGTTTCAGTCAATTAATATCATCCTGATCCTCTGTCTATTCTAATTATCTATGTCCTGTTTCAGTCAATTACTATCATCCTGATCCTCTGAACATTCTAATTATCTATGTCCTGTTTCAGTCAATTCCTATCATTCTGATCCTCTGTCTATTCTAATTATCTATGTCCTGTTTCAGTCAATAACTATCATACTGAACCTCTGTCCATTCTAATTATCTATGTCCTGTTTCAGTCAATTACTATCATCCTGATCCTCTGTCCATTCTAATTATCTATGTCGTGTTTCATTCAATTACTGTCATCCTAATCCTCTGTCTATTCTAATTATCTATGTCCTGTTTCAGTCAATTACTATCATCCTGAACCTCTGTCCATTCTAATTATCAATGTCCTGTTTCAGTCAATTACTATCATCCTGATCCTCTCTCCTTTGTAATTATCTATGTCCTGTTTCTGTCAATTACTATCATCCTGATCCTCTGTCTATTCTAATTATCTATGTCCTGTTTCAGTCAATTACTATCATCCTGATCCTCTGAACATTCTAATTATCTATGTCATGTTTCAGTCAATTGCTATCATCCTGATCCTCTGAACATTCTAATTATCTATGTCCTGTTTCAGTCAATTTATATCATTCTGATCCTCTGTCTATTCTAATTATCTATGTCCTGTTTCAGTCAATAACTATCATACTGAACCTCTGTCCATTCTAATTATCTATGTCCTGTTTCAGTCAATTACTATCATCCTGATCCTCTGTCCATTCTAATTATCTATGTCGTGTTTCATTCAATTACTGTCATCCTAATCCTGTCTATTCTAATTATCTATGTCCTGTTTCAGTCAATTACTATCATCCTGATCCTCTGTCCATGTTAATTATCTATGTCCTGTTTCTGTCAATTACTATCATCCTGATCCTCTGTCCATTCTAATTATCTGTGTCCTGTTTCTGTCAATTACTATCATCCTGATCCTCTCTCCTTTGTAATTATCTATGTCCTGTTTCTGTCAATTATTATCATCCTGATCCTCTCTCCTTTGTAATTATCTATGTCCTGTTTCAGTCAATTACTATCATCCTGAACCTCTGTCCATTCTAATTATCAATGTCCTGTTTCAGTCAATTACTATCATCCTGATCCTCTGTCCATGTTAATTATCTATGTCCTGTTTCTGTCAATTACTATCATCCTGATCCTCTGTCCATTCTAATTATCTGTGTCCTGTTTCTGTCAATTACTATCATCCTGATCCTCTCTCCTTTGTAATTATCTATGTCCTGTTTCAGTCAATTACTATCATCCTGATCCTCTGTCCATTCTAATTATCTATGTCCTGTTTCAGTCAATTGCTATCATCCTGATCCTCTGTCCATTCTAATTATCGATGTCCTGTTTCAGTCAATTACTATCATCCTGATCCTCTGTCCATTCTAATTATCTATGTCCTGTTTCAGTCAATTACTATCATCCTGATCCTCTGTCCATTCTAATTATCTATGTCCTGTTTCAGTCAATTAATATCATCCTGATCCTCTGTCTATTCTAATTATCTATGTCCTGTTTCAGTCAATTACTATCATCCTGATCCTCTGAACATTCTAATTATCTATGTCATGTTTCAGTCAATTACTATCATCCTGATCCTCTGAACATTCTAATTATCTATGTCCTGTTTCAGTCAATTTATATCATCCTGATCCTCTGTCCATTCTAATTATCTATGTCCTGTTTCAGTCAATTAATATCATCCTGATCCTCTGTCTATTCTAATTATCTATGTCCTGTTTCAGTCAATAACTATCATACTGAACCTCTGTCCATTCTAATTATCTATGTCCTGTTTCAGTCAATTACTATCATCCTGATCCTCTGTCCATTCTAATTATCTATGTCGTGTTTCATTCAATTACTGTCATCCTAATCCTGTCTATTCTAATTATCTATGTCCTGTTTCAGTCAATTACTATCATCCTGATCCTCTGTCCATGTTAATTATCTATGTCCTGTTTCTGTCAATTACTATCATCCTGATCCTCTGTCCATTCTAATTATCTGTGTCCTGTTTCTGTCAATTACTATCATCCTGATCCTCTCTCCTTTGTAATTATCTATGTCCTGTTTCTGTCAATTATTATCATCCTGATCCTCTCTCCTTTGTAATTATCTATGTCCTGTTTCAGTCAATTACTATCATCCTGAACCTCTGTCCATTCTAATTATCAATGTCCTGTTTCAGTCAATTACTATCATCCTGATCCTCTGTCCATGTTAATTATCTATGTCCTGTTTCTGTCAATTACTATCATCCTGATCCTCTGTCCATTCTAATTATCTGTGTCCTGTTTCTGTCAATTACTATCATCCTGATCCTCTCTCCTTTGTAATTATCTATGTCCTGTTTCAGTCAATTACTATCATCCTGATCCTCTGTCCATTCTAATTATCTATGTCCTGTTTCAGTCAATTGCTATCATCCTGATCCTCTGTCCATTCTAATTATCGATGTCCTGTTTCAGTCAATTACTATCATCCTGATCCTCTGTCCATTCTAATTATCTATGTCCTGTTTCAGTCAATTACTATCATCCTGATCCTCTGTCCATTCTAATTATCTATGTCCTGTTTCAGTCAATTAATATCATCCTGATCCTCTGTCTATTCTAATTATCTATGTCCTGTTTCAGTCAATTACTACCATCCTGATCCTCTGAACATTCTAATTATCTATGTCCTGTTTCAGTCAATTCCTATCATTCTGATCCTCTGTCTATTCTAATTATCTATGTCCTGTTTCAGTCAATAACTATCATACTGAACCTCTGTCCATTCTAATTATCTATGTCCTGTTTCAGTCAATTACTATCATCCTGATCCTCTGTCCATTCTAATTATCTATGTCGTGTTTCATTCAATTACTGTCATCCTAATCCTCTGTCTATTCTAATTATCTATGTCCTGTTTCAGTCAATTACTATCATCCTGAACCTCTGTCCATTCTAATTATCAATGTCCTGTTTCAGTCAATTACTATCATCCTGATCCTCTGTCCACGTTAATTATCTATGTCCTGTTTCTGTCAATTACTATCATCCTGATCCTCTGTCCATTCTAATTATCTGTGTCCTGTTTCTGTCAATTACTATCATCCTGATCCTCTGTCCATTCTAATTATCTATGTCGTGTTTCATTCAATTACTGTCATCCTAATCCTCTGTCTATTCTAATTATCTATGTCCTGTTTCAGTCAATTACTATCATCCTGAACCTCTGTCCATTCTAATTATCAATGTCCTGTTTCAGTCAATTACTATCATCCTGATCCTCTGTCCACGTTAATTATCTATGTCCTGTTTCTGTCAATTACTATCATCCTGATCCTCTCTCCTTCGTAATTATCTATGTCCTGTTTCAGTCAATTACTATCATCCTGATCCTCTGTCCATTCTAATTATCTATGTCCTGTTTCAGTCAATTGCTATCATCCTGATCCTCTGTCCATTCTAATTATCTATGTCCTGTTTCAGTAAATTACTATCATCCTGATCCTCTGTCCATTCTAATTATCTATGTCCTGTTTCAGTCAATTACTATCATCCTGATCCTCTTTCCATTCTAATTATCTATGTCCTCTTTCAGTCAATTACTATCATCCTGATCCTCTGTCTATTCTAATTACCTATGTCCTGTTTCAGTCAATTACTATCATCCTGATCCTCTGAACATTCTAATTATCTATGTCCTGTTTCAGTCAATTACTATCATCCTGATCCTCTGTCCATTCTAATTATCTATGTCCTGTTTCAGTCAATTACTATCATCCTGATCCTATGTCCATTCTAGTAATCTATGTCCTGTTTCAGTCAATTACTATCATCCTGATCCTCTGTCCATTCTAATTATCTATGTCCTGTTTCAGTCAATTACTATCATCCTGACTCTCTATCTATTCTAATTATCTATGTCCTGTTTCAGTCAATTACTATCATCCTGATCCTCTGTCTATTCTAATTATCTATGTCCTGTTTCTGACAATTACTATCATCCTGATCCTCTGTCTATTCTAATTATCTATGTCCTGTTTCAGTCAATTACTATCATCCTGATCCTCTGTCTATTCTAATTATCTATGTCCTGTTTCAGTCAATTACTATCATCCTGATCCTCTGTCCATTCTAATTCTCCATGTCCTGTTTCAGTCAATTACTATCATCCTGATTCTCTGTCTATTCTAATTATCTATGTCCTGTTTCAGTCAATTACGATCATCCTGATCCTCCGTCTATTCTAATAATCTATGTCCTGTTTCAGTCAATTACTATCATCCTGATCCTCTGTCCATTCTAATTATCTATGTCCTGTTTCAGTCAATTACTATCATCCTGACTCTCTGTCTAATCTAATTATCTATGTCCTGTTTCAGTCAATTACTATCATCCTGATCCTCTGTCCATTCTAATGATCTATGTCCTGTTTCAGTCAATTACTATCATCCTGATCCTCTGTCTATTCTAATTATCTGTGTCCTGTTTCAGTCAATTACCATCATCCTGATCCTCTGTCCATTCTAATAATCTATGTCCTGTTTCAGTCAATTACTTTCATCCTGATCCTCTGTCTATTCTAATTATCTGTGTCCTTTTTCAGTCAATTAATATCATCCTGATCCTCTGTCTATTCTAATTATCTATGTCCTGTTTCAGTCAATTACTATCATCCTGATCCTCTGTCCATTCTAATTATCTATGTCCTGTTTCAGTCAATTACAATCATCCTCATCCTCTGTCCATTCTAAATATCTGTGTCCTTTTTCAGTCAATTACTATCATCCTGATCCTCCGTCTATTCTAATAATCTATGTCCTGTTTCAGTCAATTACTATCATCCTGATCCTCTGTCCATTCTAATTATCTATGTCCTGTTTCAGTCAATTACTATCATCCTGACTCTCTGTCTATTCTAATTATCTATGTCCTGTTTCAGTCAATTACTATCATCCTGATCCTCTGTCCATTCTAATGATCTATGTCCTGTTTCAGTCAATTACTATCATCCTGATCCTCTGTCTATTCTAATTATCTGTGTCCTGTTTCAGTCAATTACCATCATCCTGATCCTCTGTCCATTCTAATAATCTATGTCCTGTTTCATTCAATTACTATCATCCTGATCCTCTGTCTATTCTAATTATCTATGTCCTATTTCAGTCAATTACTATCATCCTGATCCTCTGTCTATTCTAATTATCTATGTCCTGTTTCAGTCAATTACTATCATCCTGATCCTCTGTCTATTCTAATTATCTATGTCCTGTTTCAGTCAATTACTATCATCCTGATCCTCTGTCCATTCTAATTATCTATGTCCTGTTTCAGTCAATTACTATCATCCTCATCCTCTGTCCATTCTAAATATCTGTGTCCTTTTTCAGTCAATTACTATCATCCTGATCCTCTGTCCATTCTAATTATCTATGTCCTGTTTCAGTCAATTACAATCATCCTGATCCTCTGTCTATTCTAATTATCTGTGTCCTGTTTCAGTCAATTACTATCATCCTGATCCTCTGTCCATTCTAATAATCTATGTCCTGTTTCAGTCAATTACTATCATCCTGATCCTCTGTCCATTCTAATTATCTATGTCCTGTTTCAGTCAATTACTATCATCCTGATCCTCTGTCCATTTTAATTATCTATGTCCTGTTTCAGTCAATTACTATCATCCTGATCCTCTGTCTATTCTAATTATCTGTGTCCTGTTTCAGTCAATTACTACCATCCTGATCCTCTGTCCATTCTAATTATCTGCGTCCTTTTTCAGTCAATTACTATCATCCTGATCCTCTGTCCATTCTAATTATCTGTGTCCTGTTTCAGTCAATTACTATCATCCTGATCCACTGTCTATTCTAATTATCTATGTCCTGTTTCAGTCAATTACTATCATCCTGATCCTCTGTCCATTCTAATGATCTATGTCCTGTTTCAGTCAATTACTATCATCCTGATCCTCTGTCTATTCTAATTATCTGTGTCCTGTTTCAGTCAATTACTATCATCCTGATCCTCTGTCCATTCTAATAATCTATGTCCTGTTTCAGTCAATTACTATCATCCTGATCCTCTGTCTATTCTAATTATCTGTGTCCTTTTTCAGTCAATTACTATCATCCTGATCCTCTGTCCATTCTAATTATCTATGTCCTGTTTCAGTCAATTACTATCATCCTCATCCTCTGTCCATTCTAATTATCTGTGTCCTTTTTCAGTCAATTACTATCATCCTGATCCTCTGTCCATTCTAATTATCTATGTCCTGTTTCAGTCAATTACAATCATCCTGATCCTCTGTCTATTCTAATTATCTGTGTCCTGTTTCAGTCAATTACTATCATCCTGATCCTCTGTCCATTCTATTAATCTATGAACTGTTTCAGTCAATTACTATCATCCTGATCCTCTGTCCATTCTAATTATCTATGTCCTGTTTCAGTCAATTACTATCATCCTGATCCTCTGTCCATTTTAATTATCTATGTCCTGTTTCAGTCAATTACAATCATCCTGATCCTCTGTCTATTCTAATTATCTGTGCCCTGTTTCAGTCAATTACTATCATCCTGATCCTCTGTCCATTCTAATTATCTGTGTCCTGTTTAAGTCAATTACTATCATCCTGATCCTCTCTCTATTCTAATTATCTATGTCCTGTTTCAGTCAATTACTATCATCCTGATCCTCTGTCCATTCTAATTATCTGTGTCCTGTTTCAGTCAATTACTATCATCCTGATCCTCTGTCTATTCTAATTCTCTATGTCCTGTTTCAGTCAATTACTGTCATCCTGATCCTCTGTCCATTCTAATTATCTATGTCCTGTTTCAGTCAATTACTATCATCCTGATCCTCTGTCTATTCTAATTATCTATGTCCTGTTTCAGTCAATTACTATCATCCTGATCCTCTGTCCATTCTAATTATCTGTGTCCTGTTTCAGTCAATTACTATCATCCTGATCCTCTGTCCATTCTAATTATCTATGTCCTGTTTCAGTCAATTACTGTCATCCTGATTCTCTGTCTATTCTAATTATCTATGTCCTGTTTCAGTCAATTACTATCATCCTGATCCTCTGTCCATTCTAATTATCTATGTCCTGTTTCAGTCAATTACAATCATCCTGATCCTCTGTCTATTCTAATTATCTGTGCCCTGTTTCAGTCAATTACTATCATCCTGATCCTCTGTCCATTCTAATTATCTATGTCCTGTTTCAGTCAATTACTATCATCCTGATCCTCTGTCCATTCTAATTATCTATGTCCTGTTTCAGTCAATTACTATCATCCTCATCCTCTGTCCATTCTAAATATCTGTGTCCTTTTTCAGTCAATTACTATCATCCTGATCCTCCGTCTATTCTAATAATCTATGTCCTGTTTCAGTCAATTACTATCATCCTGATCCTCTGTCCATTCTAATTATCTATGTCCTGTTTCAGTCAATTACTATCATCCTGACTCTCTGTCTATTCTAATTATCTATGTCCTGTTTCAGTCAATTACTATCATCCTGATCCTCTGTCCATTCTAATGATCTATGTCCTGTTTCAGTCAATTACTATCATCCTGATCCTCTGTCTATTCTAATTATCTGTGTCCTGTTTCAGTCAATTAACATCATCCTGATCCTCTGTCCATTCTAATAATCTATGTCCTGTTTCATTCAATTACTATCATCCTGATCCTCTGTCTATTCTAATTATCTATGTCCTATTTCAGTCAATTACTATCATCCTGATCCTCTGTCTATTCTAATTATCTATGTCCTGTTTCAGTCAATTACTATCATCCTGATCCTCTGTCTATTCTAATTATCTATGTCCTGTTTCAGTCAATGACTATCATCCTGATCCTCTGTCCATTCTAATTATCTATGTCCTGTTTCAGTCAATTACTATCATCCTCATCCTCTGTCCATTCTAAATATCTGTGTCCTTTTTCAGTCAATTACTATCATCCTGATCCTCTGTCCATTCTAATTATCTATGTCCTGTTTCAGTCAATTACAATCATCCTGATCCTCTGTCTATTCTAATTATCTGTGTCCTGTTTCAGTCAATTACTATCATCCTGATCCTCTGTCCATTCTAATAATCTATGTCCTGTTTCAGTCAATTACTATCATCCTGATCCTCTGTCCATTCTAATTATCTATGTCCTGTTTCAGTCAATTACTATCATCCTGATCCTCTGTCCATTTTAATTATCTATGTCCTGTTTCAGTCAATTACTATCATCCTGATCCTCTGTCTATTCTAATTATCTGTGTCCTGTTTCAGTCAATTACTATCATCCTGATCCTCTGTCCATTCTAATTATCTGCGTCCTTTTTCAGTCAATTACTATCATCCTGATCCTCTGTCCATTCTAATTATCTGTGTCCTGTTTCAGTCAATTACTATCATCCTGATCCTCTGTCTATTCTAATTATCTATGTCCTGTTTCAGTCAATTACTATCATCCTGATCCTCTGTCCATTCTAATGATCTATGTCCTGTTTCAGTCAATTACTATCATCCTGATCCTCTGTCTATTCTAATTATCTGTGTCCTGTTTCAGTCAATTACTATCATCCTGATCCTCTGTCCATTCTAATAATCTATGTCCTGTTTCAGTCAATTACTATCATCCTGATCCTCTGTCTATTCTAATTATCTGTGTCCTTTTTCAGTCAATTACTATCATCCTGATCCTCTGTCCATTCTAATTATCTATGTCCTGTTTCAGTCAATTACTATCATCCTCATCCTCTGTCCATTCTAATTATCTGTGTCCTTTTTCAGTCAATTACTATCATCCTGATCCTCTGTCCATTCTAATTATCTATGTCCTGTTTCAGTCAATTACAATCATCCTGATCCTCTGTCTATTCTAATTATCTGTGTCCTGTTTCAGTCAATTACTATCATCCTGATCCTCTGTCCATTCTATTAATCTATGAACTGTTTCAGTCAATTACTATCATCCTGATCCTCTGTCCATTCTAATTATCTATGTCCTGTTTCAGTCAATTACTATCATCCTGATCCTCTGTCCATTTTAATTATCTATGTCCTGTTTCAGTCAATTACAATCATCCTGATCCTCTGTCTATTCTAATTATCTGTGCCCTGTTTCAGTCAATTACTATCATCCTGATCCTCTGTCCATTCTAATTATCTGTGTCCTGTTTCAGTCAATTACTATCATCCTGATCCTCTGTCTATTCTAATTATCTATGTCCTGTTTCAGTCAATTAATATCATCCTGATCCTCTGTCCATTCTAATTATCTGTGTCCTGTTTCAGTCAATTACTATCATCCTGATCCTCTGTCTATTCTAATTCTCTATGTCCTGTTTCAGTCAATTACTGTCATCCTGATCCTCTGTCCATTCTAATTATCTATGTCCTGTTTCAGTCAATTACTATCATCCTGATCCTCTGTCTATTCTAATTATCTATGTCCTGTTTCAGTCAATTACTATCATCCTGATCCTCTGTCCATTCTAATTATCTGTGTCCTGTTTCAGTCAATTACTATCATCCTGATCCTCTGTCCATTCTAATTATCTATGTCCTGTTTCAGTCAATTACTGTCATCCTGATTCTCTGTCTATTCTAATTATCTATGTCCTGTTTCAGTCAATTACTATCATCCTGATCCTCTGTCCATTCTAATTATCTATGTCCTGTTTCAGTCAATTACTATCATCCTGATCCTCTGTCCATTCTAATTATCTGTGTCCTGTTTCAGTCAATTACTATCATCCTGATCCTCTGTCTATTCTAATTATCTGTGTCCTGTTTCAGTCAATTACTATCATCCTGATCCTCTGTCCATTCTAATTATCGATGTCCTGTTTCAGTCAATTACTATCATCCTGATCCTCTGTCCATTCTAATTATCTATGTCCTGTTTCAGTCAATTACTATCATCCTGATCCTCTGTCCATTCTAATTATCTATGTCCTGTTTCAGTCAATTACTATCATCCTGATCCTCTGTCTATTCTAATTACCTATGTCCTGTTTCAGTCAATTACTATCATCCTGATCCTCTGAACATTCTAATTATCTATGTCATGTTTCAGTCAATTACTATCATCCTGATCCTCTGAACATTCTAATTATCTATGTCCTGTTTCAGTCAATTCCTATCATCCTGATCCTCTGTCTATTCTAATTATCTATGTCCTGTTTCAGTCAATAACTATCATCCTGATCCTCTGTCCATTCTAATTATCTATGTCCTGTTTCAGTCAATTACTATCATCCTGATCCTCTGTCCATTCTAATTATCTATGTCGTGTTTCATTCAATTACTGTCATCCTGATCCTCTGTCTATTCTAATTATCTATGTCCTGTTTCAGTCAATTACTATCATCCTGAACCTCTGTCCATTCTAATTATCAATGTCATGTTTCAGTCAATTACTATCATCCTGATCCTCTGAACATTCTAATTATCTATGTCCTGTTTCAGTCAATTCCTATCATCCTGATCCTCTGTCTATTCTAATTATCTATGTCCTGTTTCAGTCAATAACTATCATCCTGATCCTCTGTCCATTCTAATTATCTATGTCCTGTTTCAGTCAATTGCTATCATCCTGATCCTCTGTCCATTCTAATTATCTATGTCGTGTTTCATTCAATTACTGTCATCCTGAACCTCTGTGTATTCTAATTATCTATGTCCTGTTTCAGTCAATTACTATCATCCTGAAACTCTGTCCATTCTAATTATCAATGTCCTGTTTCAGTCAATTACTATCATCCTGATCCTCTGTCCATGTTAATTATCTATGTCCTGTTTCTGTCAATTACTATCATCCTGATCCTCTGTCCATTCTAATTATCTATGTCCTGTTTCTGTCAATTACTATCATCCTGATCCTCTCTCCTTTTTAATTATTTATGTCCTGTTTCAGTCAATTACTATCATCCTGATCCTCTGTCCATTCTAATTATCTATGTCCTGTTTCAGTCAATTACAATCATCCTGATCCACTGTCCATGTTAATTATCTATGTCCTGTTTCAGTCAATTACTATCATCCTGATCCTCTGTCCATTCTAATTTTCTATGTCCTGTTTCAGTCAATTACTATCATCCTGATCCTCTGTCTATTCTAATTATCGATGTCCTGTTTCAGTCAATTACTATCATCCTGACTGTCTGTCTATTCTAATTATCTATGTCCTGTTTCAGTCAATTACTATCATCCTGACTGTCTGTCTATTCTAATTAACTATGTCCTGTTTCAGTCAATTACTATCATCCTGATCCTCTGTCCATTCTAATTATCTATGTCCTGTTTCAGTCAATTGCTATCATCCTGATCCTCTGTCCATTCTAATTATCTATGTCCTGTTTCAGTCAATTACTATCATCCTGATCCTCTGTCCATTCTAATTATCTATGTCCTGTTTCAGTCAATTACTATCATCCTGATCCTCGTTCCATTCTAATTATCTATGTCCTGTTTCAGTCAATTACTATCATCCTGATCCTCTGTCTATTCTAATTATCAATGTCCTGTTTCAGTCAATTACTATCATCCTTATCCTCTTTCCATTCTAATTATCTATGTCCTGTTTCAGTCTATTACTATCATCTTGATCCTCTGTCCATTCTAATTATCTATGTCCTGTTTCAGTCAATTACTATCATCCTCATCCTCTGTCTATTCTAATTATCTATGTCCTGTTTCAGTCAATTACTATCATCCTGATCCTCTGACCATTCTAATTATCTATGTCCTGTTTCAGTCAATTACTATCAGCCTGATCCTCTGTCCATTCTAATTATCTATGTCCTGTTTCAGTCAATTACTATCATCCTGATCCTCTGTCCATTCTAATAATCTATGTCCTGTTTCAGTCAATTACTATCATCCTGATCTTCTGTCTATTCTAATTATCTATGTCCTGTTTCAGTCAATTGCTATCATCCTGACTCTCTATCTATTCTAATTATCTATGTCCTGTTTCAGTCAATTACTATCATCCTGATCCTCTGTCTATTCTAATTATCTATGTCCTGTGTCAGTCAATTACTATCATCCTGACTCTCTATCTATTCTAATTATCTATGTCCTGTTTCAGTCAATTACTATAATCCTGACTCTCTATCTATTCTAATTATCTATGTCCTGTTTCAGTCAATTACTATCATCCTGATCCTCTGTCTATTCTAATTATCTTTGTCCTGTTTCAGTCAATTACTATCATCCTGAACCTCTGTCTATTCTAATTATCTATGTCCTGTTTCAGTCAATTACTATCATCCTGATCCTCTGTCTATTCTAATTATCTATGTCCTGTTTCAGTCAATTACTATCATCCTGATCCTCTGTCCATTCTAATTCTCCATGTCCTGTTTCAGTCAATTACTATCATCCTGATATTCTGTCTATTCTAATTATCTATGTCCTGTTTCAGTCAATTAATATCATCCTGATCCTCTGTCTATTCTAATTATCTATGTCCTGTTTCAGTCAATTACTATCATCCTGATCCTCTGTCTATTCTAATTATCTATGTCCTGTTTCAGTCAATTACTATCATCCTGACTCTCTATCTATTCTAATTATCTATGTCCTGTTTCAGTCAATTACTATCATCCTGCTCCTCTGTCTATTCTAATTATCTATGTCCTGTTTCAGTCAATTACTATCATCCTGATCCTCTGTCCATTCTAATTCTCCATGTCCTGTTTCAGTCAATTACTATCATCCTGATCCTCTGTCTATTCTAATTATCTATGTCCTGTTTCAGTCAATTACTATCATCCTGATCCTCCGTCTATTCTAATAATCTATGTCCTGTTTCAGTCAATTACTATCATCCTGATCCTCTGTCCATTCTAATTATCTATGTCCTGTTTCATTCAATTACTATCATCCTGACTCTCTGTCTATTCTAATTATCTGTGTCCTGTTTCAGTCAATTACTATCATCCTGATCCTCTGTCCATTCTAATGATCTATGTCCTGTTTCAGTCAATCACTATCATCCTGATCCTCTGTCTATTCCAATTATCTGTGTCCTGTTTCAGTCAATTACCATCATCCTGATCCTCTGTCCATTCTAATAATCTATGTCCTGTTTCAGTCAATTACTATCATCCTGATCCTCTGTCTATTCTAATTATCTGTGTCCTTTTTCAGTCAATTACTATCATCCTGATCCTCTGTCCATTCTAATTATCTATGTCCTGTTTCAGTCAATTACTATCATCCTCATCCTCTGTCCATTCTAATTATCTGTGTCCTTTTTCAGTCAATTACTATCATCCTGATCCTCTGTCCATTCTAATTATCTATGTCCTGTTTCAGTCAATTACAATCATCCTGATCCTCTGTCTATTCTAATTATCTGTGTGCTGTTTCAGTCAATTACTATCATCCTGATCCTCTGTCCATTCTAATAATCTATGTCCTGTTTCAGTCAATTACTATCATCCTGATCCTCTGTCCATTCTAATTATCTATGTCCTGTTTCAGTCAATTACTATCATCCTGATCCTCTGTCCATTTTAATTATCTATGTCCTGTTTCAGTCAATTACAATCATCCTGATCCTCTGTCTATTCTAATTATCTGTGTCCTGTTTCAGTCAATTACTATCATCCTGATCCTCTGTCCATTCTAATTATCTGTGTCCTTTTTCAGTCAATTACTATCATCCTGATCCTCTGTCCATTCTAATTATCTGTGTCCTGTTTCAGTCAATTACTATCATCCTGATCCTCTGTCCATTCTAATGATCTATGTCCTGTTTCAGTCAATTACTATCATCCTGATCCTCTGTCTATTCTAATTATCTATGTCCTGTTTCAGTCAATTACTATCATCCTGATCCTCTGTCCATTCTAATTATCTGTGTCCTGTTTCAGTCAATTACTATCATCCTGATCCTCTGTCTATTCTAATTCTCTATGTCCTGTTTCAGTCAATTACTGTCATCCTGATCCTCTGTCCATTCTAATTATCTATGTCCTGTTTCAGTCAATTACTATCATCCTGATCCTCTGTCTATTCTAATTATCTATGTCCTGTTTCAGTCAATTACTATCATCCTGATCCTCTGTCCATTCTAATTATCTGTGTCCTGTTTCAGTCAATTACTATCATCCTGAGCCTCTGTCCATTCTAATTATCTATGTCCTGTTTCAGTCAATTACTGTCATCCTGATCCTCTGTCTATTCTAATTATCTATGTCCTGTTTCAGTCAATTACTATCATCCTGATCCTCTGTCCATTCTAATTATCTATGTCCTGTTTCAGTCAATTACTATCATCCTGATCCTCTGTCCATTCTAATTATCTATGTCCTGTTTCAGTCAATTACTATCATCCTGATCCTCTGTCTATTCTAATTATCTGTGTCCTGTTTCAGTCAATTACTATCATCCTGATCCTCTGTCCATTCTAATTATCGATGTCCTGGTTCAGTCAATTACTATCATCCTGATCCTCTGTCCATTCTAATTATCTATGTCCTGTTTCAGTCAATTACTATCATCCTGATCCTCTGTCCATTCTAATTATCTATGTCCTGTTTCAGTCAATTACTATCATCCTGATCCTCTGTCTATTCTAATTATCTATGTCCTGTTTCAGTCAATTACTATCATCCTGATCCTCTGAACATTCTAATTATCTATGTCCTGTTTCAGTCAATTCCTATCATCCTGATCCTCTGTCTATTCTAATTATCTATGTCCTGTTTCAGTCAATAACTATCATACTGAACCTCTGTCCATTCTAATTATCTATGTCCTGTTTCAGTCAATTACTATCATCCTGATCCTCTGTCCATTCTAATTATCTATGTCGTGTTTCATTCAATTACTGTCATCCTGATCCTCTGTCTATTCTAATTATCTATGTCCTGTTTCAGTCAATTACTATCATCCCGAACCTCTGTCCATTCTAATTATCTATGTCCTGTTTCAGTCAATTACTATCATCCTGATCCTCTGTCTATTCTAATTATCTATGTCCTGTTTCAGTAAATTACTATCATCCTGAACCTCTGTCCATTCTAATTATCTATGTCCTGTTTCAGTCAATTACTGTCATCCTAATCCTCTGTCTATTCTAATTATCTGTGTCCTTTTTCAGTCAATTACTATCATCCTGATCCTCTGTCCATTCTAATTATCTATGTCCTGTTTCATTCAATTACTGTCATCCTGATCCTCTGTCTATTCTAATTATCTATGTCCTGCTTCAGTCAGTTACTGTCATCCTAATCCTCTGTCTATTCTAATTATCTATGTCCTGTTTCAGTCAATTACAATCATCCTGATCCTCTGTCTATTCTAATTATCTGTGTCCTGTTTCAGTCAATTACTATCATCCTGATCCTCTGTCCATTCTAATAATCTATGTCCTGTTTCAGTCAATTACTATCATCCTGATCCTCTGTCCATTCTAATTATCTATGTCCTGTTTCAGTCAATTACTATCATCCTGATCCTCTGTCCATTTTAATTATCTATGTCCTGCTTCAGTCAATTACAATCATCCTGATCCTCTGTCTATTCTAATTATCTGTGTCCTGTTTCAGTCAATTACTATCATCCTGATCCTCTGTCCATTCTAATTATCTGTGTCCTTTTTCAGTCAATTACTATCATCCTGATCCTCTGTCCATTCTAATTATCTGTGTCCTGTTTCAGTCAATTACTATCATCCTGATCCTCTGTCCATTCTAATGATCTATGTCCTGTTTCAGTCAATTACTATCATCCTGATCCTCTGTCTATTCTAATTATCTGTGTCCTGTTTCAGTCAATTACTATCATCCTGATCCTCTGTCCATTCTGATAATCTATGTCCTGTTTCAGTCAATTACTATCATCCTGATCCTCTGTCTATTCTAATTATCTGTGTCCTTTTTCAGTCAATTACTATCATCCTGATCCTCTGTCCATTCTAATTATCTATGTCCTGTTTCAGTCAATTACTATCATCCTCATCCTCTGTCCATTCTAATTATCTGTGTCATTTTTCAGTCAATTACTATCATCCTGATCCTCTGTCCATTCTAATTATCTATGTCCTGTTTCAGTCAATTACAATCATCCTGATCCTCTGTCTATTCTAATTATCTGTGTCCTGTTTCAGTCAATTACTATCATCCTGATCCTCTGTCCATTCTAATAATCTATGTCCTGTTTCAGTCAATCACTATCATCCTGATCCTCTGTGCATTCTAATTATCTATGTCCTGTTTCAGTCAATTACTATCATCCTGATCCTCTGTCCATTTTAATTATCTATGTCCTGTTTCAGTCAATTACAATCATCCTGATCCTCTGTCTATTCTAATTATCTGTGCCCTGTTTCAGTCAATTACTATCATCCTGATCCTCTGTCCATTCTAATTATCTGTGTCCTTTAACAGTCAATTGCTATCATCCTGATCCTCTGTCCATTCTAATTATCTGTGTCCTGTTTCAGTCAATTACTATCATCCTGATCCTCTGTCTATTCTAATTATCTATGTCCTGTTTCAGTCAATTACTATCATCCTGATCCTCTGTCCATTCTAATTATCTGTGTCCTGTTTCAGTCAATTACTATCATCCTGATCCTCTGTCTATTCTAATTCTCTATGTCCTGTTTCAGTCAATTACTGTCATCCTGATCCTCTGTCCATTCTAAATATCTATGTCCTGTTTCAGTCAATTACTATCATCCTGATCCTCTGTCTATTCTAATTATCTATGTCCTGTTTCAGTCAATTACTATCATCCTGATCCTCTGTCCATTCTAATTATCTGTGTCCTGTTTCAGTCAATTACTATCATCCTGATCCTCTGTCCATTCTAATTATCTATGTCCTGTTTCAGTCAATTACTGTCATCCTGATCCTCTGTCTATTCTAATTATCTATGTCCTGTTTCAGTCAATTACTATCATCCTGATCCTCTGTCCATTCTAATTATCTATGTCCTGTTTCAGTCAATTACTATCATCCTGATCCTCTGTCCATTCTAATTATCTATGTCCTGTTTCAGTCAATTACTATCATCCTGATCCTCTGTCTATTCTAATTATCTGTGTCCTGTTTCAGTCAATTACTATCATCCTGATCCTCTGTCTATTCTAATTATCTATGTCCTGTTTCAGTCAATTACTATCATCCTGATCCTCTGAACATTCTAATTATCTATGTCCTGTTTCAGTCAATTCCTATCATCCTGATCCTCTGTCTATTCTAATTATCTATGTCCTGTTTCAGTCAATAACTATCATACTGAACCTCTGTCCATTCTAATTATCTATGTCCTGTTTCAGTCAATTACTATCATCCTGATCCTCTGTCCATTCTAATTATCTATGTCGTGTTTCATTCAATTACTGTCATCCTGATCCTCTGTCTATTCTAATTATCTATGTCCTGTTTCAGTCAATTACTATCATCCCGAACCTCTGTCCATTCTAATTATCTATGTCCTGTTTCAGTCAATTACTATCATCCTGATCCTCTGTCTATTCTAATTATCTATGTCCTGTTTCAGTAAATTACTATCATCCTGAACCTCTGTCCATTCTAATTATCTATGTCCTGTTTCAGTCAATTACTGTCATCCTAATCCTCTGTCTATTCTAATTATCTATGTCCTGTTTCAGTCAATTACTATCATCCTGATCCTCTGTCCATTCTAATTATCTATGTCCTGTTTCATTCAATTACTTTCATCCTGATCCTCTGTCTATTCTAATTATCTATGTCCTGCTTCAGTCAGTTACTGTCATCCTAATCCTCTGTCTATTCTAATTATCTATGTCCTGTTTCAGTCAATTACAATCATCCTGATCCTCTGTCTATTCTAATTATCTGTGTCCTGTTTCAGTCAATTATTATCATCCTGATCCTCTGTCCATTCTAATAATCTATGTCCTGTTTCAGTCAATTACTATCATCCTGATCCTCTGTCCATTCTAATTATCTATGTCCTGTTTCAGTCAATTACTATCATCCTGATCCTCTGTCCATTTTAATTATCTATGTCCTGTTTCAGTCAATTACAATCATCCTGATCCTCTGTCTATTCTAATTATCTGTGTCCTGTTTCAGTCAATTACTATCATCCTGATCCTCTGTCCATTCTAATTATCTGTGTCCTTTTTCAGTCAATTACTATCATCCTGATCCTCTGTCCATTCTAATTATCTGTGTCCTGTTTCAGTCAATTACTATCATCCTGATCCTCTGTCCATTCTAATGATCTATGTCCTGTTTCAGTCAATTACTATCATCCTGATCCTCTGTCTATTCTAATTATCTGTGTCCTGTTTCAGTCAATTACTATCATCCTGATCCTCTGTCCATTCTGATAATCTATGTCCTGTTTCAGTCAATTACTATCATCCTGATCCTCTGTCTATTCTAATTATCTGTGTCCTTTTTCAGTCAATTACTATCATCCTGATCCTCTGTCCATTCTAATTATCTATGTCCTGTTTCAGTCAATTACTATCATCCTCATCCTCTGTCCATTCTAATTATCTGCGTCCTTTTTCAGTCAATTACTATCATCCTGATCCTCTGTCCATTCTAATTATCTATGTCCTGTTTCAGTCAATTACAATCATCCTGATCCTGTGTCTATTCTAATTATCTGTGTCCTGTTTCAGTCAATTACTATCATCCTGATCCTCTGTCCATTCTAATAATCTATGTCCTGTTTCAGTCAATCACTATCATCCTGATCCTCTGTGCATTCTAATTATCTATGTCCTGTTTCAGTCAATTACTATCATCCTGATCCTCTGTCCATTTTAATTATCTATGTCCTGTTTCAGTCAATTACAATCATCCTGATCCTCTGTCTATTCTAATTATCTGTGCCCTGTTTCAGTCAATTACTATCATCCTGATCCTCTGTCCATTCTAATTATCTGTGTCCTTTAACAGTCAATTGCTATCATCCTGATCCTCTGTCCATTCTAATTATCTGTGTCCTGTTTCAGTCAATTACTATCATCCTGATCCTCTGTCTATTCTAATTATCTATGTCCTGTTTCAGTCAATTACTATCATCCTGATCCTCTGTCCATTCTAATTATCTGTGTCCTGTTTCAGTCAATTACTATCATCCTGATCCTCTGTCTATTCTAATTCTCTATGTCCTGTTTCAGTCAATTACTGTCATCCTGATCCTCTGTCCATTCTAAATATCTATGTCCTGTTTCAGTCAATTACTATCATCCTGATCCTCTGTCTATTCTAATTATCTATGTCCTGTTTCAGTCAATTACTATCATCCTGATCCTCTGTCCATTCTAATTATCTGTGTCCTGTTTCAGTCAATTACTATCATCCTGATCCTCTGTCCATTCTAATTATCTATGTCCTGTTTCAGTCAATTACTGTCATCCTGATCCTCTGTCTATTCTAATTATCTATGTCCTGTTTCAGTCAATTACTATCATCCTGATCCTCTGTCCATTCTAATTATCTATGTCCTGTTTCAGTCAATTACTATCATCCGTATCCTCTGTCCATTCTAATTATCTATGTCCTGTTTCAGTCAATTACTATCATCCTGATCCTCTGTCTATTCTAATTATCTGTGTCCTGTTTCAGTCAATTACTATCATCCTGATCCTCTGTCCATTCTAATTATCGATGTCCTGGTTCAGTCAATTACTATCATCCTGATCCTCTGTCCATTCTAATTATCTATGTCCTGTTTCAGTCAATTACTATCATCCTGATCCTCTGAACATTCTAATTATCTATGTCCTGTTTCAGTCAATTCCTATCAAACCTGATCCTCTGTCTATTCTAATTATCTATGTCCTGTTTCAGTCAATAACTATCATACTGAACCTCTGTCCATTCTAATTATCTATGTCCTCTTTCAGTCAATTACTATCATCCTGATCCTCTGTCCATTCTAATTATCTATGTCGTGTTTCATTCAATTACTGTCATCCTGATCCTCTGTCTATTCTAATTATCTATGTCCTGTTTCAGTCAATTACTATCATCCCGAACCTCTGTCCATTCTAATTATCTATGTCCTGTTTCAGTCAATTACTGTCATCCTAATCCTCTGTCTATTCTAATTATCTATGTCCTGTTTCAGTCAATTACTATCATCCTGATCCTCTGTCCATTCTAAGTATCTATGTCCTGTTTCATTCAATTACTGTCATCCTGATCCTCTGTCTATTCTAATTATCTATGTCCTGCTTCAGTCAGTTACTGTCATCCTAATCCTCTGTCTATTCTAATTATCTATGTCCTGTTTCAGTCAATTACTATCATCCTGATCCTCTGTCCATTCTAATTATCTATGTGCTGTTTCATTCAATTACTGTCATCCTGATCCTCTGTCTATTCTAATTATCTATGTCCTGCTTCAGTCAGTTACTGTCATCCTGATCCTCTGTCTATTCTAATTATCTATGTCCTGCTTCAGTCAGTTACTGTCATCCTGATCCTGTCTCCATTCTAATTATCTATGTCCTGTTTCAGTCAATTGCTATCATCCTGATCCTCTGTCTACTTTAATTATCTATGTCCCGTTTCAGTCAATTACTATCATCCTGATCCTCTGTCCATTCTAATTATCTATCTCCTGTTTCAGTCAATTACTGTCATCCTGATCCTCTGTCTACTTTAATTATCTATGTCCTGTTTCAGTCAATTACTATCATCCTGATCCTCTGTCTACTTTAATTATCTATGTCCTGTTTCAGTCAATTACTATCATCCTGATCCTCTGTCCATTCTAATTATCTATGTCCTATTTCAGTCAATTACTCCCATCCTGATCCTCTTTCCATTCTAATTATCTATGTCCTGTTTCAGTCAATTACTATCATCCTGATCCTCTGTCCATTCTAATTATCTATGTCCTGTTTCAGTCAATTACTCTCATCCTGATCCTCTTTCCATTCTAATTATCTATGTCCTGTTTCAGTCAATTACTATCATCCTGATCGCTGTCCGTTCTAAATATATCTGTCCTGTTTCAGTCAATTTCTACCATCCTGTTCCTCTGTACATTCTAATTATCTATGTCCTGTTTCTGTCAATTACTAGCATCCTGATCCTCTGTCCATTCTAATTATCTATGTCCTGTTTCAGTCAATTACTATCATCCTGATCCTCTGTCCATTCTAATTATCTATGTCCTGTTTCAGTCAATTACTATCATCCTGATCCTCTGTCCATTCTAATTATCTATGTCCTGTTTCAGTCAATTACTATCATCCTGATCCTCTGTCCATTCTAATTATCTATGTCGTGTTTCATTCAATTACTGTCATCCTGATCCTCTGTCTATTCTAATTATCTATGTCCTGTTTCAGTCAATTACTATCATCCCGAACCTCTGTCCATTCTAATTATCTATGTCCTGTTTCAGTCAATTACTATCATCCTGATCCTCTGTCTATTCTAATTATCTATGTCCTGTTTCAGTAAATTACTATCATCCTGAACCTCTGTCCATTCTAATTATCTGTGTCCTGTTTCAGTCAATTACTGTCATCCTAATCCTCTGTCTATTCTAATTATCTATGTCCTGTTTCAGTCAATTACTATCATCCTGATCCTCTGTCCATTCTAATTATCTATGTCCTGTTTCATTCAATTACTGTCATCCTGATCCTCTGTCTATTCTAATTATCTATGTCCTGCTTCAGTCAGTTACTGTCATCCTGATCCTCTGTCTATTCTAATTATCTATGTCCTGCTTCAGTCAGTTACTGTCATCCTGATCCTGTGTCCATTCTAATTATCTATGTCCTGTTTCAGTCAATTGCTATCATCCTGATCCTCTGTCTACTTTAATTATCTATGTCCTGTTTCAGTCAATTGCTATCATCCTGATCCTCTGTCCTTTCTAATTATCTATCTCCTGTTTCAGTCAATTACTGTCATCCTGATCCTCTGTCTACTTTAATTATCTATGTCCTGTTTCAGTCAATTACTATCATCCTGATCCTCTGTCTACTTTAATTATCTATGTCCTGTTTCAGTCAATTACTATCATCCTGATCCTCTGTCCATTCTAATTATCTATGTCCTATTTCGGTCAATTACTCTCATCCTGATCCTCTTTCCATTCTAATTATCTATGTCCTGTTTCAGTCAATTACTATCATCCTGATCCTCTGTCCATTCTAATTATCTATGTCCTGTTTCAGTCAATTACTATCATCCTGATCCTCTGTCCATTCTAATTATCTATGTCCTATTTCGGTCAATTACTCTCATCCTGATCCTCTTTCCATTCTAATTATCTATGTCCTGTTTCAGTCAATTACTATCATCCTGATCCTCTGTCCATTCTAATTATCTATGTCCTGTTTCAGTCAATTACTATCATCCTGATCCTCTGTCCATTCTAATTATCTATGTCCTGTTTCAGTCAATTACTCTCATCCTGATCCTCTTTCCATTCTAATTATCTATGTCCTGTTTCAGTCAATTACTATCATCCTGATCGCTGTCCGTTCTAAATATATCTGTCCTGTTTCAGTCAATTACTATCATCCTGATCCTCTCTCTATTCTAATTATCTATGTCCTGTTTCAGTCAATTTCTACCATCCTGTTCCTCTGTACATTCTAATTATCTATGTCCTGTTTCTGTCAATTACTAGCATCCTGATCCTCTGTCCATTCTAATTATCTATGTCCTGTTTCAGTCAATTACTATCATTCTGATCCTCTGTCCATTCTAATTATCTATGTCCTGTTTCAGTCAATTACTATCATCCTGATCCTCTGTCCATTCTAATTATCTATGTCCTGTTTCAGTCAATTACTATCATCCTGATCCTCTGTCCATTCTAATTATATATGTCCTGTTTCAGTCGATTACTATCATCCTGATCCTCTTTCCATTCTAATTATCTATGTCCTGTTTCAGTCAATTATTATCATCCTGATCCTCTGTCCATTCTAATTATCTATGTCCTGTTTCAGTCAATTACTATCATCCTGATCCTCTGTCCATTCTAATTATCTATGTCCTGTTTCAGTCAATTACTATCATCCTGATCCTCTGTCCATTCTAATTATATATGTCCTGTTTCAGTCGATTACTATCATCCTGATCCTCTTTCCATTCTAATTATCTATGTCCTGTTTCAGTCAATTACTATCATCCTGATCCTCTGTCCATTCTAATTATCTATGTCCTGTTTCAGTCAATTACTATCATCCTGATCCTCTGTCTATTCTAATTATCTATGTCCTGTTTCAGTCAATTACTATCATCCTGATCCTCTGTCCATATTAATTATCTATGTCCTGCTTCAGTCAATTACTATCATCCTGATCCTCTGTCTATTCTCATATTCTATGTCCTGTTTCAGTCAATTACTATCATCCTGATCCTCTGTCCATATTAATTATCTATGTCCTGCTTCAGTCAATTACTATCATCCTGATCCTGTCTATTCTCATAATCTATGTCCTGTTTCAGTCAATTACTATCATCCTGATCCTCTGTCTATTCTAATTATCAATGTCCTGTTTCAGTCAATTACTATCATCCTGATCCTCTATCTATTCTAATTATCAATGTCCTGTTTCAGTCAATTACTATCATCCTGATCCTCTGTCCATATTAATTATCTATGTCCTGCTTCAGTCAATTACTATCATCCTGATGCTCTGTCTATTCTCATAATCTATGTCCTGTTTCAGTCAATTACTATCATCCTGATCCTCTGTCCATTCTAATTAACTATGTCCTGTTTCAGTCAATTACTATCATCCGGATCCTCTGTCCATTCTAATTATCTATGTCCTGTTTCAGTCAATTACTATCATCCTGATCCTCTGTCTATTCTAATTAACTATGTCCTGTTTCAGTCAATTACTATCATCCTGATCCTCTGTCCATTCTAATTATCTATGTCCTGTTTCAGTCAATTACTATCATCCTGATCCTCTGTCCATTCTAATTAACTATGTCCTGTTTCAGTCAATTACTATCATCCGGATCCTCTGTCCATTCTAATTATCTATGTCCTGTTTCAGTCAATTACTATCATCCTGATCCTCTGACCATCCTAACCTATCTATGTCCTGTTTCAGTCAATTGCTATCATCCTGACTGTATGTCCATTCTGCTAAACAATCCATGTACTGTTTCAGTCAATTGCCATCATCCTGCCTGCCTGTCCATTCTGATAACCTATCCATGTCCTGTATCAGTCAATTACTATGATCCTGACAGTCTCTCCATTCTTCTGTGTCTATTCTGCTAACCTATCTATGTCTTGTTTCATTCAATTACAATAATCTGTGATGTTGGGACTTCAGGAGTAGCCCGAGATGGATCATCAACTCGGCGCTTCTGGCTGAAGATTTTTGCAAATGCTTCAGCTTGTTTTTTTGCACTGATGTGCTGGGCTCCCCCATTATTGAGAAAGGGGATATTTGTGGAGCTATCTCCTCCAGTTAGTTGTTTAATTGTCCATCACCATTCACGGCTGGATGTGGCAAGACTGCAGATCTTAGATCTGATCCGTAGGTTATGGAATCGCTAATCTCTGTCTATCACATGCTGCCTATGCAGTTTGGCACGTAGATACTCCTGCGTTGTGGCTTCACCTGGTCGACACCTCATTTTGAGGTATGCCTGGTGCTACTCCTGGCATGCCCTCCTACACTCTTCATTGAATCCCATGTGCTTTAATTTTGCACGCTAACTTCTTACGTGGGATCTTATCAAAATCCTTCGGAAATCCCAATACATCACATCCACTCGTTATATCTTTTCTATTCTGTGAGTTACATCCTCAAAAAATCCCAGTGGATTTGCCAAGTATGGTTTCCCTTTCAGAAATTCATGTTGACTGTGTCCGATCCTGTCTTTGTTTTGCGTGTGCTCTGTTATTACATCTTTTATAATGTTCTCTCGCATTTTCCCCACTACTTATGTCAGGCTTACCGGTCAATAATTCCCTGTTGTGTCTCTACCACCGTTTTTAAAAAGTGGGGTTACATTAGCTAACCTGCAATCCATTGGAACTCTTCCAGAGTCTATCGAAATTTGAAGACTGGCCAGCAATGCATTTACTATTTCTAGAGTCACTTCCTTAAGTACTTTGGGATGTAGATTATCAGGCCCTGGGGATTTATCAGCCTTCAATACCATCAATTTACCCAACACCATTTCCCTACTAATACTGATTTCATACCGTCCCTCCTTCTCACTAGACCCTATGTTCCCCAACATTACTGGGAGGTAATTTGTGTCCTCCTTTGTGAAGACAGAACCAAAGTATGTATTTAATTGGTCTACGATTTCTTTGTTCCCCATTACTTCCAATCAGAATTCGATGAAGTGTCATTTAACAGGCTTGTCAATAAAGATAAAGCCCATGGAATAAAAGGGACAAAGTTGTCTACATGAACAGAAGCAGAGAGAGGGGGTGAAAGGTTGTTTTTAGACTGGAGGAAGTTTCCCCAGGGGTCGTTACTGGGACTGCTACTTTTCATGATATATATTAAACACTTGGACTTGAGTGTAAATGGAACAATTTCAAACTTTACACTTGGCACAAAATTTGGAAGTGTACTGCGCAATGAGGATGATAGTAACAGACATCAAGTGGATGTAGACAGGTTGGTGGAATGGACGGACACGTGGCAGATAAACTTTAACAGAAGCGCAAATTGATACATTTTCATTGGACGGAGAGGAGAGGCAATGGAAAATAAAGGGTGTAATTTTAATGGGGATGCAGCAACAGAGTGGATGCATGTGAATAGTTCAATGGCAGGACATATAGATGAGCTTGTTAAAAATGACATGCTGTGTGATTGTTTCAAAGACAAACTATCCCTCCTTATCCTTCACAAACTTACTGCAGTCTGTGACAATGTTTGTAACACCATCTTCCTCCCACACCTCTCCACTGTCGTCCAGCTGGAAGGAAATGCTGTTACCTTTTTATTATTTCATGGGATGTGGGCATCGCTGGCTAAACCAACATTCATTGCCCATCACTAATTGCCTTTGAAAAGGTGGTATTAAGCTGCCTCCTTGATCCGCTGCAGTCCATCTGGTGCCGGTACACCCACAGTACTATTTAGGAAGGGAGTTCCAGGATTTTGACCCAGTGACAGTAAAGGAACAGCGATATCGTTCCAATTCAGGATGCTAAGTGACTTGGAGGGGAACTTGCAGGTGGTGGTGTTCCCATGCATCGCTGCCATTGTCCTTCTAAGTTGTAGAGGTTGTGGGTTTGGAAGGTGCTGTCTAAGAAGCCTTGGTGCGTTGCTACAGTGCATCTTGTAGATGGTACACACTGCTGCCCCTGTGCTGGTGGTGAGAGAGTGCATGACACCCCAATCACAACAATCAAGCGGGCTGTTTTGTCCTGGATGGTGTTGACCTCCTGGAGTGTTGTGGGTGCTGCACTCATCCAGGCAAGTGGACAGTATTTCATAACACTCCTGACTTGTGCCTTGCAAATGGTGTACAGGCTTTGGGGAGTCAGGAGGTGAGTTACTCTCCGCAGCATTCCGAGCCTTTGACCTGCTCTTGTAGCTGCAATTCAGCTTCCGTTCAAGGGTAACCCCGAGGATGCTGATTGTGGGAGATTCAGCGATGGTAATGCCGTTGAATGTCAAGGGGAGATGGTTAGATTCTCTCTTATTGGAAATAATTGTGTCCTGGCACTTGTGTGCCATGAATGCTACTTGCCACTTTTCAGTTCAAGCCTGAATGTTGTCCAGGTCTTGCTGCATATGTCTGTCTTCAGTATCTGAGCAGTTGTGAATAGTGATCATCATTGTACAGTCATCAGTGAACTTTCCCACTTCTGACCTTATGATTGAAGAAGGTCATTGATGAAGCAGCTGAAGATGTTTGGGCCTAGGACACTACCCTGAGGAACTCCTGCAGTCATGTCCTGGAACTGAGATGATTGACCTCCAACAACCACAACCATCTTCCTTTATGCTAGGTTAGGAATGACTCCAACCAGTTGATTTCTCCCATTGACTTCTGCTTAGCTAGGTTCCATTCATAGCTAAAAGAACAGAAAATGTTGTGAATACTCAGCTTGTCTGGCAGCATCTGTGGAGAGAGAAGCAGAGTTAATGTTTCATGTTGATGACCTTTCATCAAAACCGACAACGGTCAGAAATGTCAAGGGTTTTGAACAAGTGAAAGGTGGGGAAGAGCAACAAAAAGGAGGGTCTGAATAGGACCGAGGGCAGAGAGATTAAATGACAAAGAACAAGGCATTTGTTCAGAGAGAGTGTTAATGGCTGAATAATGAACTGCTCTGCCTGAAAGCAAAAGCATGAAAAACAAGTTTAAGATCATGTGACGGTGTGACATTGTTGAACTCAGTGTTGATCCAGACGCTCTAAAGTGTCTAATTGGAAGATGAGGTTCTGTTCCTCAAGCTTGAATTGAGCTTCACTGGAACACTGCAGCAGGTGGAGGTCAGAAATGTCAGAGTGGCAGTAGGGCAGTGAATTAAAATGGCAAGTGACCAGAAGCCCGGGGTTCGGCAGACTGAGTGGACAGGCCCCACAAAGCGGTCACTCAATCTTTATTTGGTCTTCCCAATGTTTTATTTTTGTTACTCGTTCATTGGATGTGTTCATCACTGACTAGAACAGCATTTTTAGGCCATCCTTAATGGAGAGGAGACCGCTTATGAGCAGCGAATACAGTATACTAAATTGAAAGAAGTACTAATAAATTGCTGCTTCACCTGAAAGGAATGTTTAGGGCCTTGGATAGCGAGGAGTGAGGAGGTAAAAGGGCAGATATGACACCTTCTGTGATTGCATGGGAAGGTGCCGTGGGAAGGGGACAAGGTGTTGGGGGTGAGGGAGGAGTGGACCAGGGTGTCACGGAGGGAACAATCCCTTCAGAATGCTGACAGCGGAGGATGGGGGGAAGGAGCTCTTGGTAGTGGTATCACACTGGAGGTGGCAAAAATGGTGGAAAGTGATACTTTGGATGTGGAGGCTGATGGGGTGGAAAGTGAAGACAAGATGAACCCTTTCACAGGTCTGGGAGGGAGGGGAAGGGGTGAGGGTAAAGGTGCGGAAAATGGGTCAGACCCAGTGAAGGCCCTGTCTACCAAAGTGGGGGGGGGGGGGGGGATCCTCAGTGGAGGAAAAAGGAAGACATATCAGAAGTGTTGTCGTGGAAGGTTGCATCATCAGAACAGATGCGATGGAGAAACGGGGAGAATGGAATGGAGTCCTGACAGGAGGCAGGGTGTGCAGAAGTGTAGTCGAGGTCGCTGTGAGACTCACTGGGCTTATAATGGATATTATTGGGCAGCCTATCCCAAGAGATGGAGACAGAAAAGTCGAGGAAGGGAAGTGTTGGAGATGGACAACAAGAAGGTGAAAGAAGGGTGAAAATTGGAAGCAATGTTAATAAAGTTTTCCAGTTCGAGATGGGAGCAGGAAACAGCACCGATACAGTTATCAATGCACCAGAAGAAAGAGCTCAGGGAGGGTACCTGAGTCGGACTGGAACAAGGAATGTTCAAGATGTGCGATAATAAGACGGGCATAGTTAAGACACATGCGGGTACCCATAGCAACACCATTTACTTGAAGTTCAGCTATGAAGAGACACTGCGCAGGCTACGGTTGTTTTCCTCAGAGCAGAGAATGCTGAGGGGGAACCTGATTGAGTTGTACAAAATATGAGCGGCATAGATTGGGTAGATGGGAAGAAACCTTTCCCTTAACAGAGGTGTCAATAACCAGGGGGCATAGATTTAAGGTAAGGAGCAGGTGTTTTAGAGGAGATTTGAGGAAAGATGTTGTCACCCAGAGGGTGGTTGGAATCTGGAACCCACTGCCTGAAGGGATGGAAGAGGCAGGAATGCTCACACCATTTAAGAAGTATTTAGATGATCACTTGAAACGCCATAACCTACAAGGCTACGGGCCAAGTGCTGGAAAATGGGATTAGAATAGTTAGGTGCTTGATGGCCAGCATGGACATGATGGGCCGAAGGACCTTTTCTGTGCTGTGTAACTCTATGTCTCTATGAAGTGAGTGGAGTTGAAGGAGAAGTTCTTCAATGTGAGAACAGGTTCAGCCAGGCGGAGGAGGGTGGTGGTGGATGGGAACTGGTTAGGCCTCTGTTCAAGGAAGAAGCGGAGAGCCCTCAAACCGTGCTGGTCGGGGATGGTGGTATAGAGAGATTGGACGTCCATAGTGAAGAGGAGGTTGTTAGGGCCAGGAAACTGGAAATTATCGTAGTCCGTCCGAAGAATAACGTAAGTAGGAGGGAAGAGACTTGTCAAGGGGAGAAAAAATCGAGCCAAGATAGGAAGAAATAAGTTAAGTGGGACAGGAACAGTCTAAAAAGATGGGTCCACTAGGATAGTCATGTATGTGGATTTTAGGAAGGAGGTAGAAGTGGACTGTCTGGGGTTCTGTGACTGAGGGTGGAAGCTGCAGAGGGACAAAGTCTGGAGAAGATGAGGTCAGTGACAGTGTCCAGCAGACAACGTCTTGATGTTCTGTGGTGGGGTCATGATCCAGGGGGAGGTTGGAAGAAGTGTTTGAGAGTTGGCGCTGAGCCTCTGCAAGGTAGAGGTTGGGACGCCAGACAACAACAGCAACACCCTTATCTGCAGGTGTCATCGCCATGTCAGGGTTAGACCTGAGAGAATGGGGTGTGGCAAGTTCAGAGGGAGACAAATTGGAGTCAGGAAAGGGAGCAAAGAAATTGAGATGGCCGATATTTCACCGACAGTTCGCAATGAAAAGATCAAGGGTGGGTAAGAGGCCAGAGGAAAGGGTCCAGGTAGAGGCGAAATATTGCAAGTGGCTGAGTGGGTCCACTGGTCGGGGGAAAAATCCCTGGCCGAAGAAGTGGGCAGGAGGCGATGGAATTGCAAAGAGCTCAACATCATGCTGAGCGTGACATGTATTGAGGTGGGAGTGTAAGGGGATAAAACTGAGTCCTTTGCTAAGTACAGTTCGTTCAGTGAGAGAGGAGAAGGTGCCACTGTTTAAAAATAAGGAATCACCCATTTAATACAGAGATGAGGAGAAGTTGTTTCCTCTCAGAGGCTCGTGAGTCTTTGGAATTCTCTTTCTCAAAAGACAGTGTAACCGGAGTCTTTGAATATTTTTTAACTTAGCGGTAGATAGATTTTTGATAAGCAAGGGGGTGAAATGTTATGGAAGGTAGGTGGAAATGTGGAGTAATCAGTTCAGCCATGAAATCATTGAATGGCAGAGCAGGCTCGAAGGGCCGAGTGGCCTACTCCTGCTCCTACTTCGTATGTTCATATATAAATATATGTTGTTGTTTTTGATGTCTTCGGAACAGCTCTGTATACTTCTCCACAGCCTGAAAAACAATCTATTTTCTGTGCCTTAGTCAATTGGATGTTTACACAACCTCTGCAACTTTGATCAATTGGGTTCAGTTTTCCTAAGAAGTCTATTAAATGGCACTTGATCAAATGCCTTTTCTAAGTTTATATACATAACACCAGCTGTGCCACCCTCATCAATCCCCCCTATTACTATATCAAATTACTCCTTCAAATTTGTTCTGTACAATTTGCCTTTAACATGTTCATGGTAGCTGACATTTATAAACCCTTGTATTGAAAATCAGCAGGTAACTTTGTACACACTGATGGTTGTAATTTCCCCACCAGGGACACTCGTCTGACAGGTCAGTAAATACAGGGTTTATTCCATCTCTCCTTTTTTAAATGGGGTGAAACATTTCCAACTCTCCAGTCCTCTGCCACGTCTCCCATATCCAAGGATTGGAAGATTCTGGCGAGTGCATCTGCTATTTCCATCATTCATTACCTCAGCAACCCTCATACATCCCATCCAGACCGGGTAAATGTCATTGATTAAAAAGTGTTGGATTGAAAGGCTTTAACTGAACATGTTTGTTCAGTGATTGTAATTAATGTCAGTCTCTATGGACCCTAATTGTGTCACTGGAGGGTTTCCCTCTTCTATTAATAAGGGGCTCTTTTCAATTTGTTATCCCGTAGTGTCAGCGGGAACATCAGCCTCGGCACTAACAGTGATCAGCGGTTCCAGAGAGAGGGAGAGGATAGATCAGAATCTGAGAGCAATAGATTGGAATGTTACAACAATGGGTCAGAATCTGAGAACAATCGACTGGGATGTTACAACAATGGGTCAGAATCTGAGAACAATCGACTGGGATGTTACAACAATGGACTGGAGTTTATCCTATTGGTTTGATTATCTTACTGCGGATTATTATTGGATAACATTGGAGGATCGGATCCGTTTTGCACTGATAATAATTCAACACATTTATTATCCCATCCTCGCTATTGTTGGTGTCCCTGGTAAGTCCCTCCATCCAGCTATTAATTCTATAAACCATGATTAAATGTTTTACTGTTCTAACAACAACTACCTCTGAAATACCGTTCTCCGTGTGAGCCCATTTGCTACATAAACTCTTGTCTGTGCCCTTGCCAAATCTACTATTCCAATGCTCTTCTGGTTACCTTCCCTATTGCAAACCGCCATAAGCCACAGTCTACCCAAAACTCTGTTCTCCATATCCTCACTCACACTAAATCACATTCACGCAACATCCATGTGCTCAGTGACATACATTGGTTTTTGTCAGATAGAGAATGTGGAAGAAATAAATGGGGTGTGTAAGAAAGGGACCACAACAACCATGGGTGAGTTTAATCTGCATATAGATTGGACAAATCAGATTGGCAAAGGTAGCCTGGAAAACTTTGAGTGTATTTAGGACAGGTCCTTACAGTAGCACGTTCTAGAGTCAACCGGAGTGCAGGCGATTCCAGAACTGGCAATGTGCAATGAGACAGGATTGATCAAGAACCTCCTGGTAAAGCAGCCTCGAGGCAACAATGACAGGATTTCAATGTTCAGATTGAAGGGAAAACTTTGGGCCTATTCTAGTTTGTTAAACCTAAATAAAGGTAATTATAAGGATATGAAGGTATAGCTAGCAAGAGTGAACTGGGAAACCAGGTTAAAAGTTAAGACAATAGAGATTCAGTGTCCTCTCAGGACAGTTCAGGCAAGGTTTACAAGACTAACACCTGGAATGGGCGGGTTGTCGTATGAGGAGTGGTTGGAGAGGCTAGGCTTGTATCTGCTGGAGTTTAGAGGAATAAGAGGCAACTTGATTGACACATAAAAGATCCTGATGGCATTTAACAGACTCGATGCGGGAAGAATTTTTCCTCTTACGTAGAAACATAGAAAATAGGAGCAGGAGTAGGCCATTCGGCCCTTCAAGCATGCTCCGCCATTCATTATGATCATTGATGATCATCCAACTCAGCAGTCTGTTCCAACTTTTGCTCCATACCCTTTGATCCCTTTAGACCCAAGAGCTATATCTAACTCCTTCTTGAAAACATACAATGTTTTGGCCTCAACTGCTTTCGGTGGTAGCGAATTCCACAGGCTCACCACTCTCTGGGTGATGAAATTGCTCCACATCTCAGTCCTGAAAGGTTTACCCCGTATCCTTAGACAATGGCCCCTAGTTCTGGACTCCCCCACCATCGGAAATATCCTTCCTGCATCTACCCTGTCAAGTCCTGTTAGAATTTTATAGGTTTCTATGAGATCCCCCTCACTCTTCTGAACTCCAGCGATTATAATCCTAACCGACTCAATCTATCCTCACACGTCAGTCCTGCCATCCCAGGAATCAGCCTGGTAAACTTTCACTGCACTCCCTCTGTAGTAAGAACATCCTTCCTCAGATAAGGAGACCAAAACTGCACACAATATTCCAGGTGTGGCCTCACCAAGGCCCTGTATAATTGCAGCAAGACATCCCTGCTTCTGGAATCGAATCCTCTCGCTATGAAGGCCAACATACCATTTGCCTTTTTTACCGCCTGTTGCACCTGCATACTTACCTTCAGCGACTGGTGTACGAGAACACCCAGGTCTCGCTGCATATTCCCCTCTCTCAGTTTATAGCCGTTCAGATAATAATCTGCCTTCCATTTATTGCTACGAAAGTGGATAACCTCACATTTATCCACATTATACTGCATCTGCCATGCAATAGCCCACTCACTCAACTTATCCAAATCTCACTGAAGCCTCTCTGCATCCTCCTCACAACTCACCTCCCACCCAGTTTTGTGTCATCTGCAAATTTGGAGACATTACATTTAGTTCCCTCGTCTAAATCATTAATGCATATTGTGAATAGCTGCTGTCCTAGCACCAATCCCTGCGTTACCCCACTGGTCATGCCTGCCATTCAGAAAAAAGACCCATTTATCCCTACGCTTTGTTTCCTGTCCACCAACCAATTTTCTGTCCCTCGCAATACATTACCCCCAGTACCATGCGTTTTAATTTTACACGCTAATCTCTTATGTGGGACTTTGTCAAAAGCCTTCTGAAAGTCCAAATAAACCACATCCACCGGCTCCCCCTCATCCACTCTACTCGTTACATCCTCGAAGATTTCTAGTAGATTTATCAAGCATGATTTCCCTTTCGTAAATCCATGCTGACTCTACCCAATTCTCCAAGTGCTCCGCTATAAAATCTTTGATAATGCACTCTAGAATTTTCCCCACTACCGACGTCAGGCTGACTGGTCGATAATTCCCTGCTTTCTCTCTACCTCCCTTTTTAAATAGTGGGGTTACATTAGCTACCCTCCAATCTGTGGGAACTGTTCCAGGGTCTGTAGAAACTTGGACGATGACCACCATCGCATCCACTATTTCCAGGGCCACTTCCTTAAGTACTCTGGGATGTAGACCATCAGGCCCTTGGGATTTATCAACCTTCAATCCCATCAATTTCCCCAGCATCATTTCTCGGCTAATATGGATGTCCTTCAGTACCGCTCTCTCACTGAGCCAACATTTCTGGTATGATATTTGTGTCCTCCTTTGTGAAGACAGAAACACAGTATGCGCTTAGTTGGTCAGCCATTTCTTTATTCCCCATAATAAATTCCCATGTTTCTGACTGTAAAGGACCTACATTTGTCTTCACCAATCTTTTTCTCTTCACATACCTATAGAAACTTTTACCGTCAGTTTTTATGTTCCCTACAAGCTTGCTCTCGTACTCTGTTTTCCCCTTCTTAATCAATCCCTTGGTCCTCCTTTGCTGAATTCCAAACTTCTCCCAATCCTCAGGTCTGTTGTTTTTCATGGCAAATTTATATGCCTCTTCCTTGTATCTAATCTCTAGTCTCTAATTTCCCTTTTAAGCCATGGTTGGGCTACATTTCCCATTTTACTTTGGCGTCAGACAGGTATAAACAAATGTTGCAGTTCATCCATGCGCTATTTAAATGTTTGCCATTGCCTATCCACCGTCATCCCTTTAAGTAACATTTCCCAATGCGTCATGGCCAACTCACGCCTCATACCTTCGTAGTTTCCTTTACTAAGTTTCTGGACCCTGGTCTCAGAATCAACTCCGCCACTCTCCATCTTGATGAAGAATTCTATCATGTTATAGTGGCTCATCCCCAAGGGGTCTCGCACCACGAGATTGCTAATTATTCCACTCTCATTACAAAATACCCAGTCTAGGATGACCTGTTCTCTAGTTGGTTCCTCAACGTATTGGTCCAGAAAACCATCCCGTATACACTCCAAGAATTCCTGCTCTACAGTATTGTGACTCATTTGATTTGCCCAATCTATATGCAGATTAAGGTCACCCATAATTACATAATTACCCATAATTTATCGCATGCATCTCTAATTTCCTATTTAGTGCCATTTCCAACATCACCACTACAGTTTTGGGGTCTATATACAACCTCCACTAATGTTTTATGCCCCTTAGTGTTTCTCAGCTCTACCCATGCAGATAACACATCGTCAGAGCTAATATCTTTCCTCACTATTGCGTTAATTTACACTTTAACCGGCAATGCAACTCCACCGCCTTTTGCTTTTTATCTGTCCTTCCTAAATATTGACTATCCCTGGATGTTCATTTCCTATCCCTGGTCACTATGTCTCTATAATCCCGACTATATCATACCCGTTTACGTCTATTTGCATGATTAATTAATCCACTTTATTTTGAATGCTCCGTATATTAAGGCACTAAGATTTAAGGCTTACATTTTTAACATTACTTTTCCTCTTCCCAATATTTTCCACTGTGTACCTGTTTGATTCTGGCCCTTGATTTCTCTGCCTATCACTATTCTTATTCCCCTTAATGTCGTTTGCTCTTTTCTTTGATCTCCTTCCTCTGGCTCCTTGCAAAGGTTCTCATCCCCCAGCCATTTTAGTTTAAACTCTCCTCAAGCACTCCCGCAAATACTCCCCCGAGGACATCAGTCCTGGTCCTACACAGGTGTAGCCTACACAGTTTGTACTGGTCCCACCTCCCCCAGAACCGGTCCCAATGTCCCAGGAATCTAAACCCCTCCCCCTCACTCCATCTCTTCATCCACGTATTCATCCGATATATCCTGCCATTTCTACTCTGACTTGCACGTGGCACTAGCAGTAATCCTGAGATCACTATCTTTGAGGTCCTACATTTCAACTTACTTCCAAGCTCCCTATATTCTGCTTTTAGGATCTCGTCCTTTTTATTACCTATGTCGTTTATACCAATGTGTACCACGACCACTGGCTGTTCACCCTCCCCCTTCAGAATGTCCTGGAACCAGTCTGAGACATCCTTGACCCGAGCACCAGAGAGGTAACATACCATCCTGGAGTCTCTTTTGCGGCCACGGAAACGCCTATCTATTCCTGTTACTATTGAATCCCCTGAAACTATTGCCTTCCCAGATGTTTTACTCCTCCCCTGTGCAGCGGAGCCAACCATGGTGCAACGAAATGGGCTGTTGCTGCTTTCCCCTTAGAGGCCATTCCCCCCAACAGTATCCAAAACAGTATACCTGTTTCGCAGGGGAATCGCCACAGGGGATTCCTGCACTACCTGCCTAGTCCTCTTGCTCTGCCTGGTGATCACCCACTCCCCTCCTGCCTGTGGAGTCTGAGCCTACGATGTGACCTCCTCTCTATACATGCTATCTACGATACTCTCCACCTCGTGGATGCCCCACGGTATTCCTAGCTGACGCTCCAGCTCCGAAACCAAGGCTTCCAGGAGCTGCAGTTGGACACACTTCCTACACACATGCTGGTCCCAGGCATTGGAATTGTTCCCGGCTTCCGACATGGAGCACGAGGAGCACACTATGGCTTTGAGCTCTCCTGCCATGACTTAACCCTTTCAATTAAAATAAATCTTCTGGAAGATCTTAAAGTCCAATAATATCAATTACTCTAGATCCCTTTTTCCCTGGTCCTCGGTACTACAGAACTCCCTTTAAAAAAATAACTACTTACTTTCATTGAAATAAACTTTAAACTTTTGAACTTTTTTTTGCCTTAGATACTTACCCAGCTGTTTAGAGGTATTCCCTAACAGCAGTAAATCAACTTTCTGCTCTCTTGTGATGTCACTGTTGTTGTTTTCTTTTATTTTCAAAACTCCGGCAGCTGAAAGAGCTCCTCTCCACTCCCAGAAGGTAAGAGACTGGAACTTGATCCTTGGGCTCGGGTTATAGGCTCCGCTCTCGGCGTTCTCCCTACAGGTCCACTCCACTCCCGGAAGATAAGATTTTCTCTTGTGGGAGAATCTAGAACTCCGGGTCACTATTTAAAAATAAGGTGCCGCCCATTTTAGACAGGGTTGTGAGTCTTTAGAACACTTTTCCTCAGAAGGTGGTGGAAGCAGAGTCTTTGAATATTTTTAAAGCAGAGGTAGATAGATTCTTGATAAGCAAGGGGTGGAAGATTATTGTGGTAGGCGAGAATGTGGAGTTGGGGTTACAATCAGATCAGCCATGATCTTATTGAATGGTGGAGCTGGCTCGAGGGGCCGAGTGGCCTACTCCACCTCCTACTACGTATGTTCGGATAACAAGTCCCCAGGACCAGATGGCCTGCATCCGAGGTCTTTAAAGTCAGTGGCTGCAGTGACAGTAGAGGCATTGGTTATAATCTTCCAAAATTACTTAGTTTGTGAAAGAGTTCCAGCGGATTGGAAAATAAAAATTGTAACTCATTTCTCCAAGAAAGGAGGAAGACAGGAAACTCTAGGTGAGTTAGCCTAAAATCTGGCATAGGGAAATTCCGATAATCCATTAATAAGGAGCTTGTAGCAGCATACCTCGAAAATCATCATGGGATCAGACAGAATCAACATGGTTTTTTAAAAGGGAAATAATATGTAACTAATTTATTAGAGATCTTTGAGGAAGTGGCAAGCAAGGTGGAAAAAGGGGCACCTGTAGATGTGGTGTACTTGGATTTCCAAAAGGCATTATACAGGGGGTAACATATTTGTATGGATAAAGGACGGGTTATCTAACAGGAAACAGTGACTGGGATAAATTGATCTTTTTGTGTTTACAAGCAGTAACTAGTGGAGTGCCACAGGGACCAGTACTGGGGCCTCAGCTATTTACAATGCATATCAATGTCTTGGATGAAGTGACAGAATGGGAAGGAAAGTACTTTGTCAAGAGGAGGGAAAGAGTTTACAAAGGGATGTAATTAGGTTAAGTGAGGTCGGAAAACTTTGGCAGATGGAGCAGAATGTGGGAAGATGTGAACTTGTCCAATTTGGCAGGAAGAATAGAAAAGCAGTATACTATTTAAATACAGATTGAAGAACTCGGTGGTACAGAGAGATCTGGGTATCCTGGTACATGAATCAGAACGAGTTAGTATGCAGGGACAACAAGTAATTAGGAAGGAAAATGGAATGTCAGTGTTTATTGAAAAGGGAATCGAGCATCAAAGTGGAGAAGATTTACTGCAGCTGTGCAGGGCCTTGGCAAGGCCAAATCTGGAGTATTGTGTACAGTTTGGTCTCCTTATTTGACAAAAATGATATAATTGCATAAGAAGCAGGTCAACGAAAGTGAACTTGACTCATTTTCTGAATGAAGGGCTTATTTTATGAAGAAGGTTTGAACAGGTTGGAGTTTAGAAGAATGAGAGGTGTCTTATTGAAACCTATTAGATCCTGAGCGGATTTGATAGAGTGGATACTGGAGGATGTTTCCTCTTGTGGGGGAGACTGGAACAAGGGGATAAAGTTAAAAATAGGAGATAAGACATATTCTTATCGAATGGTGGATTAGGCTCAATGGGCCGAATAGCCTACTCCTGAGTTCTATGTTCCTGTATCCAGTAAAACCTCAATTTTAATATTCTCACTCGTGTGATCACATCACTTCATGGCCTCACCCCTCTGATTATCCCAATCCCCTGTCCATTTCCAATATTCCTGAAACTTGTTCATCTTCAAGTCTTTTTCCAATTCCCTTTTTAAAGTGAGTTTATTTCACCTCTCGATGTGATTATTCCAACTCACTCCTGGCTGATCTCCCACATTCTACTCTCTGTAAACTTGAGGTTCATCCAAAACTCTGCTGCCCGTGCCCTAATTCCCTGTTCACCTATCACTGACCTACATTTACTCCTGATTCAGCAATGCCTTTATTTTAAATTTCTCCACCTTGTTTGTCCTCCATGACATCGCCCCCAGCCTATATCTGTAATATCTTCCAGCCCCACAACCCTTAAAGATATCTGCACTCCTCTGCTTCAGCCCTCTTGTGTGTCCCTGATTTTAATTACTTCACCATTGGAAGCTGCACCTTCGGTTGCCTAGGCCCCAAGCTCTGGAATAATCTCCCTACAGATCTCTGCCGCTCCGCCTCTCCAATCACTTTCCTTCCTTAAGGCACTCCTTAAAACCTACCTCTTTAACCAAGCTGTTGGTCATCTGACCCAATATCTTTATAAATGGTTCCGAGTCATACATTGTTTCATAATGCTCCTGTGAAGCATTTTCGGATGTCTTATGACAAAGGCACTATATAAAATGAGTTGCTGTTGTTCATGTTTGCTAGACTTTTTTCTTTTTTGCATTCGCATATCCGTGCTGCTAGCCTGTTATTATCCCATGTTTTTACGTGCAATGAATACTTTTCTCCTGCTTGTGACCGCCAGAAATTTCCCCACCAGCGAGGTTAGACTGATTGGTCAGTAATTACAGTGTTTACTCCATCTGTCCCTTTTTAAACAGGGAGTAACAATTACAACCCTCCAATCCCTTCTCATAACTCCCATAGCCAAGTAGGATTGAAAGGTTCTTGCCAGTGCATCTGCTATTTCCACCTTTCCGTCCCTCAGCAACCCTCACACGTCCAATCCAGACCAGGTAAATGTTCTCCTTCATTGTGGTGCAAAAAGTGTTGGATTGAAAGTGGTTAACTGAACCTATTTGTTCAGTGACTGTAATTAATGCCTGTCTCCATCGATGATACTTGTGTCACTGGAGGGTTTCCCCCTTCTATCAATAGAGGGACTTCTTTCAATGTGTCACCCCACAATATCAGCGGGAGTATCATCCGGGGCACTAACAGTGATCAGTGGCTACAGAGAGAGGGAGGGAATAGATCAGAATCTGAGAACAATAGATTGCAATGTTACAACAATGGATCATAATCTGAACAATAGATTGGAATGTAACAACAATGGATCATAATCTGAACAATAGATTGGAATGTTACAACAATGGGTCAGAATCTGAGAACAATAGATTGGAATGTTACAACAATGGATCATAATCTGAACAATAGATTGGAATGTAACAACAATGGATCATAATCTGAGAACAATAGATTGGAATGTTACAACAATGGGTCAGAATCTGAGAACAATAGATTGGAATGTTACAACAATGGATCATAATCTGAGAACAATAGATTGGAATGTTACAACAATGGGTCAGAATCTGAGAACAATAGATTGGAATGTTACAACAATGGGTCAGAATCTGAGAACAATAGATTGGAATGTTACAACAATGGGTCAGAATCTGAGAACAATAGATTGGAATGTTACAACAATGGGTCAGAATCTGAGAACAATAGATTGGAATGTTACAACAATGGGTCAGAATCTGAGAACAATAGATTGGAATGTTACAACAATGGATCATAATCTGAGAACAATAGATTGGAATGTTACAACAATGGGTCAGAATCTGAGAACAATAGATTGGAATGTTACAACAATGGGTCAGAATCTGAGAACAATAGATTGGAATGTTACAACAATGGGTCAGAATCTGAGAACAATAGATTGGAATGTTACAACAATGGGTCAGAATCTGAGAACAATAGATTGGAATGTTACAACAATGGGTCAGAATCTGAGAACAATAGATTGGAATGTTACAACAATGGGTCAGAATCTGAGAACAATAGATTGGAATGTTACAACAATGGGTCAGAATCTGAGAACAATAGATTGGAATGTTACAACAATGAGCAAAGAACAGTGTTAGCGGGAATGAATCACTCGACACTCAGGTCTGCTCCAATGTCAAACAGTTTATTTAGTTACGCCAGTGGGGAGCAGGTTACTGGGCTGTCCAGATGCCTCTCTACTGAACAAAGGAAAATCATCCATACTTATACATTTTCAAACAGTTACTCAGCCCATCCCGGCCGGACATGGTCCAATCACAACGATTATCGATTATATACATTGATTATTAGAGCCAATAGAAGCGGTTACTAGGCATAGAGGGGCTGCATGAACGGGCCATACACAGATAGGGGATTACTCATGATGTTTTCCATACCCCCTTATCTTCACCTCATTACCGGCCCACACACAGATAGGGGATTACTCATGATGTTTTCCATACCCCCTTATCTTCACCTCATTACCGGCCCAGACACAGATCGGGGATTACTCATGATGTTTTCACCTCGTTACAGGCTAGCTACTTTGTCAGCATTCCACAAAGGTTTCTGCTTTTCATTTTAATTAGCCTTTTGTTTGAGATTGGATTACTCAGCTCCTGTGGATTGTGGTCAGGTTAACTGAGCCCCATGGTGCTTTGAAACTTCCTTACTGTTCACTATTATTATATGTTACTGGTTACTCAAATAATATTTAAACATTATGATATTTCTGGCAGTTGCCTCTGCGCTTGGGAATACCCTACAACGAACAGGAACAGACAATTCGGCCCTCCAAGCCTGCGCCGATCTTGATGCCTGCCTAAACTAACACCTTCTACACTTCCGGGGCCCATATCCCTCTATTCCCTTCCTATTCATATATTTGTCAAGATGTCTCTTAAACGTCGCTATCGTATCTGCTTCCACCACCTCCCCTGGCAGCAAGTTCCAGGCACTCACCACCCTCTGTGTAAAAAACGTGCCTCGCACATCCCCTCTAAACTTTGCCCCTCGCACCTTAAACCTATGTCGCCTAGTAACTGACTCTTCCACCCTGGGAAAAAGCTTCTGACTATCCACTCTGTCCATGCCGCTCATAACTTTGTAAACCTCTATCATGTCGCCCCTCCACCTCCGTCGTTCCAGTGAAAACAATCCGAGTTTTTCCAACCTCTCCTCATAGCTAATGCCCTCCAGACCAGGCAACATCCTGGAAAACCTCATCTGTCCCCTCTCCAAAGCCTCCACATCCTTCTAGCAGTGTGGCGACCAGAATTGCACGCAATATTCAAAGTGTGGCCTAACTAAGGTTCTGTACAGCTGCAACATGACTTGCCAATTTTTATACTCTATGGCCCGAACGATAAAGGCAAGCATGCCGTATGCCTTCTTGACTACGTTATCCACCTGCGTTGCCACTTTCAGTCACCTGTGGATCTGTACGCTCAGATATTTTTGCCTGTCAATACTCCTAAGGGTTCTGCCATTTACTGTATACCTCCCACCTCCATTAGACCTTCCAAAATGCATTACCTCACATTTGTCCGGAGTAAAATCCATCTGCCATTTTTCTGCCCAAGTCTCCAAACGATCTATATCCTGCTGTATCCTCTGACAATCATCATCATTATGGATGGAGAAAGTGAAGGCACATGGGGTCCAAGGTGCAACAGCTAGATGGATGAAGAACTGGCTTGGTAACAGGAGACAGAGAGTAGCAGTGGAAGGGAGTTTCTCAAAATGGAGACGTGTTACCAGTGGTGTTCCACAGGGATCCGTGCTGGGACCACTGTTGTTTGTGATAAACATAAATGATTTGGAGGAAAGTACAGGTGGTCTGATTAGCAAGTTTGCAGACGACACTAAGATTGGTGAAGTAGCAGATAGTGAAGGGGACTGTCAGAGAATACAGCAGAATATAGATAGACTGGAGAGTTGGGCAGAGAAATGGCAGATGGTGTTCAATCAGGGCAAATGCGAGGTGATGCATTTTGGAAGATCTAATTCAAGAGTGAACGATACAGTAAATGGAAATGTCCTGGGGAAAATTGATGTATAGAGATATTTGGGTGTTCAGGTCCATTGTTCCCTCAAAGTGGCAACGCAGGTCAATAGAGTGGTCAAGAAGGCATACGGCATGCTTTCCTTCATCGTACGGGGTATTGAGTACAAGGGTTGGCAGGTCATGTTACAGTTGAATAGGACTTTGGTTCGGCCACATTTGGAATACTGCGTGCAGTTCTGGTCGCCACATTACCAAAAGGATGTAGATGCTTTGGAGAGGGTGCAGAGGAGGTTCACCAGGATGTTGCCTGGTATGGAGGGCGCTAGCTATGAAGAGAGGTTGAGCAGATTAGGATTATTTTCATTAGAAAGACGGAGGTTGAGGGGGGACCTGATTGAGGTGTACAAAATCATGAGAGGTATAGACAGGGTGGATAGCAAGAAGCTTTTTCCCAGAGTGGGGGATTCAATTACAAGGGGACACGATTTAAAAGTGAGAGGGGAAAGGTTTAGGGGGGGATATGCGTAAAAGTTCTTTATGCAGAGGGTGGTGGGTGCATGGAACGCATTGCCAGCGGAGGTGGTAGACTCGGGCACGATAGCGTCTTTTAAGATGTATCTAGACAGATACATAAATGGGCAGGAAGTAAAGAGATACAGACCCTTAGAATATAGGCGACAGGTTTAGATAGATAATTTGGATCGGCGTAGGCTTGGAGGGCCGAAGGGCCTGTTCCTGTGCTGTAATTTTCTTTGTTCTTTGTTCTCTTTGTTCTATTATCCGCAACTCCACCAACCTTTGTGTCGTCCGCAAACTTACTAATCAGACCAGCTACATTTTCCTCCAAATCATTTATATATACTACAAACATCAAAGGTCCCAGCACTGATCCCTGTGGAACACCACTAGTCACATCCCTCCATTCAGAAAAACACCCATCCACTGTTACCCTCTGTCTTCTGTGACTGCGCCAGTTCTGTATCCATCTTGCCAACTCACCTCTGATCCAGTGTGACTTCACCTTTTGCACCAGTTTGCCATGCGGGACCATATAGACAACATCCACCGCCCTTCCCTCATCAATCATCTTCGTCACTTCTTCAAAAAACTCAATCAAATTAGTAAGACACGACCTCCACTTCACAGAACCATGCTATCTCTCGCTAATAAGTTCGTTTGTTTCCAAATGGGAGTAAATCCTGTCCCGAAGAATCCTCTCTAATAGTTTCCCTACCACTGACGTAAGGCTCACCGGCTTATTTTTTCCTGGATTATCCTTGCCACCCTTCTTAAACAAAGGAACAACATTGGCTATTCTCCAGTCCTCTGGGACCTCACCTGTAGCCAATGATGATGCAAAGATTTCTGTCAAGGCCCCAACAATTTCTTCCCTTGCCTCCCTCTGTATTCTAGGGTAGATCCCATCAGGCCCTGGGGACTTATCTACCTTAATGCTTTGCAAGATACCCAACACCTCCTCCTTTTTGATAATGAGATGACTGAGACTATCTGCACTCCCTTCCCTCGGCTTATCATCCACCAAGTCCTTCTCCTTGGTGAATACTGATGCAAAGTACTCATTTAGCACCTCACCCATTTCCTCTGGCTCCACGCATAGATTCCCATCTCTGTCCTCGAGTGGGCCAACCCTTTCCCTGGTTACCCTCTTGCTCTTTATATATGAATAAAAAGCCTTGGGATTTTCCTTAATGAGTCAGATACTGAACGTTATATTGGAATGTTAAAACAATGGTTCAGAGTCTGAGAACAATGGATTGGAATGTTCCAACAATGGGTCAGAATCTGAGAACGTTAGATTGGAATGTTACAACAATGGGTCAGAATCTGAGAACGTTAGATTGGAATGTTCCAACAATGGGTCAGATACTGTGAACGTTAGATTGGAATGTTAGAACAGTGGACAGGAGTTTTTCCTTCAGATCTTTTCATTATTTCTATGTATGATTGACTATCTTTGGCCTCTCGGATATATTGGGCACTGACTGTTATTCAATAAATTTACTATCCCATCCTGGCTATTATTGGTGTCTCTGGTAAGTCTCTCTACCTCGCCTTTAATTCTATCAACCATGTTTAACTGTATTACTGTTCTTGGCATTTACTCTGTCCTACTTTTTCCTGTTATCCCTGGTGAATATCTCCAGCTATTAGCTCTCTAAACCATTGCTAACTATATTGCAGGTCTTGTAATTTACTCTCTCATCTTTGCTGCTGTCGCTATCTGTATTTCCAGCTATAAGATCTGTAAACGTTGGTTCACTCAAATACAGTTCTTGCAATTTGAATTATGGGAAGACCAAAACCAATGTCATTGGTCTCTATTGTAAATTCCGTCCCCTATCCCAGATCCACTTAGCCTGCCCTGGGCAATGTCTGAGGTTCAACCAGACAGTTTACATCCTCTGAGTTCATCTCCTATTCTCTCCATCACCAACCCTGCCTACTACCATCTCTGTAATATCACCCAGCTCCTCCTCAGTCCATCTGCTGCAAAATCCCTCATTTGTTGTTAAAACACAGTTGATTATTCCAATTCTATCCTGGTCACTCTCCCAGTTATAGACCTCCATAAACCAGACCCTACTCAGAATTCTGCTGCCTGTATCCTAACTCACACCAAATCGAGATCACCCATCACCCCTGTGTTCACTGATCTACATTGGCTTCCAGTCTGACAGCACCTTAATTTTAATAATCTCGTTCTTGTGTTTGAATCCCTCCATTGCCGCACCCCTCCAATTAGTCCCTTTACTTCATCTTTCGCCATTAACACGTTTTTTTTTCAATTTTCCTTTTAAAGTGAATTCTTTCCCTCTGTATCTACCCCTGACCACGATTTTCATCTCTACAAGGCCACTGGGCCAAATGCCACAGAAGCTTGGATCCATAGAATGATACAATCTGAGCTCCTGTCCACTTCCAGCATGGCCTGTACAGCGCCGCATTCTGAGCAGGGCTCCAGCCTGGATGTACCATGTAGCAGGAAGTGGCATCAATGCACCATTCCTTCAGCTTTGATGTATGCCTTTGTTGGTGTGTGAGCATGCCCAGGACATAATGTTGGTGAATGTCCACTATCTTGACAGTAGCCCCGATACCCTCATTCTGAAGCAGTCAGCTGTTCCCACCATCTTCAGTTCTCCATGCAAAACCAGAAGGTGGCTCCTCGGAGATAAAGTAAAACCCCTTCTAGAGACAGCTCATGTTTCTGCATCCCAAACCACCTCCCGTCGCCAACCAACCTCACGCGATTTACATGTGTATAACGTGAGCAATGGAGTCACCAGGAACATGGTGGAATAGACCATTCGTTTGATGAAGCAATGCTTCCAATGCCTGAACCGCTCGGGGGGCGGGTGGGGGGGGGGGGGGGTGTGGGGTGCCCTCCAGTACACACTGGAGCGGTGCCCAAGTTCATGGTGTTCTGCTGCACCCTTCATATCATCACCCTGATGAGGACACAGGCATTGGCACCAGGAATCCGGAGGCTACCTCAGGAGGAGGAGGCAGGGAGGGTATTTCCTGGATGCCTTCCACAGAGACTTGCTGACTGCTCCTATACAGTGCTACCCCAGTGGCTGTAGCATTTTATATTCATTCATGGAATGTGGGTATCGCTAACTCGGCCAGAATTTATTTTCCATCGTTAGTTGCCCTTGAGAAGGTGATAGTGAGCTGCCTTCTTGGACCACTGCAGTCCATGTAGGGTAGGCGCACCCACAGTGCTGTTAGGGAGGAAGTTCCAGGATTTTGCCACAGCGACAGTGAAGGGACGGTGATATATTTCCAAGTCAGGATGGTGTGTGACTTGGAGGGAAATGCGCAGGTGGTGGTGTTCCCATGTATCTGCTGCCGCTGTCCTTCCAGGTGGTGGAGGTCGCGGATTTGGAAGGTGCTGTCTAAGGAGGCTTGGTGAGTTGCTGCAGGTCATCTTGTAGATGTTACACACTGATGTCACTGTGACTGGTGCTGGAGTCATGGAGTCATTTATGGTACAGATTGAGACCATGCTGGCTCTCTGCAGAGTAATCCAGTCAGGCCCATTCCCCTACTCAATCCCTGTGTTCCTGCAAGTTTCTTTCCTTCAACTGTCCATCCAGTTTCTTCGGGAAATCATTGATCATCTCTACCTCCACCACCATTGTGGGTAGTCAGTTCCAGCTCATTACAAATCACTGCGTAAAACAAAAAACAAGTTCTTGTTCAGATTCCCCCTGCATTTCTTGTCAAATCCTTCAATCTGTGTCTCTAGTCCTTGTACTATTCGTTAAAACGGACAGTTTACCTTTTCTAATTTATCAAAGCCTGTCATAATCTAGTGCACCTCGATTAAATCACCCTTCAATCTCCTTTGTTCCCCTTCGAACAAAGGCACATTTTCCAATCTTACCTTGTAACTAATCCTCCTCCCCCTTCCCTAGATCCATTCTGGTAAACCTCCTCTGTACCCTCCCAAGGACACTCACACACTTCCCAAAGTGTGCTGACCAGAACTGGACTCTATATTACATTTGGAGCCTAACCACTGTTCTATAAATGTTCAGCATAACTTCCCTGCTTTCGTACTCAATGCCTCTCTTTTAAACCCAAATCCCATTGGCTTTGCTGTCAATTGTCAAAATGTCCTGTTATCTTCACAGATTAATCCACCCGCAGGTTTCTCTGTTTCTCAACACTCTTTAGAACTGTGACATTAGTCAATATAGCTATTCTATTCCGACTGACAAAATGCATCACCTCACACTCCTCTCTATTAAATGCCATCTGTCAGTTGTCTGCCTATCAGTGTCCTGTTGAAGGTGGTTCATATCATCCTCACTCTTTGCTCTTCCTCCAAATTTGGTGTCATTGGAACATTTTGAGATTGTACTCATGGGACAATGGCCGCCCTGCGATCCATCCCACCCCAATCCCTCAACCCAAACCTTCTGATTGTTTTTATTCTTTCATGGATTTGTGTCTCACTGTCAAGACTAGCATGTTCTGCCCATCCCGATTTGCCTTTGAACTGAGTGGCTTGCCAGGCCTTTTCAGAGTGTAGTTAAGAGTCAACCACATTGCTGTGGGTCTGGAGTCGCATGTAGTCCAGACCAGGTAAGGACAGCAGATTTCCTTCCCTAAAGGACATTCATGAAGCAGATGGTTTTATACTTTCCAATGATAACCCAAAACTGCCAGCTTCCCAGTCACAGCAGCTCCAGGAGACTGAGAGAGAGCAGCAGCACAGCACTGAAGGTGAAGTCCCATCACTTGGTCTGATACTCACAGTCACCAGCTCAAATATTAACACTGCGTGTACCTTCGAGGCTGGTGTAGAACCAGAATCTGCACGTGGTGAGTCATAGTATCATAGGATTGTTAGAGCACAGAAGGAGGCCATTCGTCCCTTTGTGTCCGTGCTGGATCTCTGTGAAAATCACGCAGCTCCTCCCACTGCCCCTGCCTTTTCCCAAAGTCCTGCATTTTTTTAATCTTCAGATAATTATCCAATTACCTTTTGAAAATTACGTTTGAATTTGCCTCCACCGCACTCTCAGGCAGGTCATTCCAGATTCTAACCACTCACTGTGTTTATCCTCATGTCACCTTTAGTTCTTCTACCAATCACCTTAAATCAGTGTCCTCTGGTCTTGATCCATCCGCCAATGGGAACAGTTTCTCCCTATTCACCCTGTCCAAACCCCACAGCATTTAAAACTCTTCTGTCAAATCTCATCTTCACCTTTTCTTCAAGCAGAACAGCCCCAGCTTCCCCAATCTATCTGTATAACGGAATTCCTCATCCATGGAACCATTCCCGTAAATCTTTGCTGCACCCTCTCTAATTCCTTTATAACCTTCCTGAACTGAGGTGTCTAGGCCTGGACACAATACTCCAGTTGAGACTGAGGCTGTGTTTTATAACGTTTCATCATAACATCCTTGCTATTGTACTCTCTGTCTCTATTTATTAAACCCAGGATTCTGCATGCCTTACTAACTGCTTTCTCAACCTGCCTGCCACCTCCAACAATAGGATCACGTATACCCCTCAGGTCTCTCTGCTCCTGCATACCCATTAGAATTTGATCCTTTATTTTCTCTTGCTTCTTCACGGTCTTGCTACCAAAATGAATTACTTCACATGTCTCCACATTAAATTTCATCTGCAATGTGTCCTCCCATTCTACCTGCCTGCCTCTGTCCTCTTGAAGTCTATCACTATCCTCCTCTCTGTTCACAATAATGCCGAGTCTTCTGTCAGCTGCAAATTTTGAAATTGTTCCCTCTAGACTGAAATACAGGTCATTAATGTAGATCAAGAACAACAGTGGCCCTATCCTGACCCCTGAGGAACACCAATATAAACCTTCCTTCAATCTGAGAAATAACTGTTCACCATTGCTCTCCATTTAGCATGTCTCCAATTTCAGCATTCACAGCCAGCAGCAGCAGCCTACTGTGATTCAGTGCAGCTTCCCTTTTAAGAGGGACAGACTGCCTTAAAGAGCTGAAATCTGGCTGAAAAATGAGCCATCCGCACACATAGTTAGGCCCCTGTTAAGCGTGCAGACAGACGGCAGCGTGGGTCACCCTGGGCGGCACGTAGATTTCATGGAAATGTTGAGGCCGCAGGAAGTTTGTGTGTCACCTGCCTCAACAAGAACGGGCACGGGAAGATCATGAACCATCTGCCCCAAAAAAGATGCAAATCTGATTTTATCACTCTTTCTAGTTCCCTTTCACTATTTCACCTTCTCTCTCTCTCTCTCTCTCTCTCTCTCTCTCTCTCTCTCTCTCTCTCCATCTGTCTTCACTCTCTGTGACTCTTGCTCATAAAATCAGAGATTGCTGCAGCACAGAAGGAGGATATTCGGCCCATTGTGTCAGTGCTGTCTCTTTGAAAGAGTTATCCAATTAGTCCCTCTCCCCTCCTGTTTCCCCAGACTCCTGCTTTGTTTCCCTTTCAAGTATTTGTTAAATTCCCTTTTGAAATATATTATTGAATCTGCTTCCACCATGTTTTCAGGCAGTGAATTCCAAATCCCAACAACTCGCTGTGTAAGAAAATTCTCCTCATTTCACCTCTGGTTCTTCAATCTGTGTCTTCTTGATACTGACATTTCTGACACTGGAAACAGTTTCACATTAATTACCCAGTCAAAACCGATCTATATCCTGCTGTATCCTCTGACAATCTTCATCACTATCCGCAACTCCGCCAACCTTTGTGTCATCTGCAAACTTACTAATCAGACCAGCTACATTTTCCTCCAAATCATTTATATATATATATATACTACAAATAGCAAAGGTCTCAGCACTGATCCCTGTGGAACACCACTAGTCACATTCCTCCATTCAGAAAAACACCCATCCACTGATACCCTCAGTCTTCTATGACTGAGCCAGTTCTGTATACATCTTGCCAGCTCACCTCTGATCCCATATGACTTCACCTTTTGTATCAGTCTGCCATGAGGGACCTTGTCAAAGGCTTTACTGAGGTCCATGTAGACAACATCCACTGCCCTTCCTCCATCAATCATCTTCGTCAATTCCTCAAAAAACTCAATCAAGTTCGTGAGACACGACCTCCCCTTCACAAAACCATGCTGTCTCTCGCTAATAAGTCCATTTGTTTCCAAATGGGAGTAAATCCTGTCCCGAAGAATCCTCTCCAATAATTTCCCTACCACTGACGTACGGCTCACCGGCCTGTAATTTCTTGGATTATCCTGGCTACCCTTCTTAAACAAAGGAACAAGATTGGCTATTCTCCAGTCCTCTGGGACCTCACCTGTAGCCAATGAGGGTACAAATATTTCTGTCAACGCCCCAAAAACGTCCTCCCTTGCCTCCTTCAGTATTCTGGGGTAGATTCCTTCAGGCCCTGGGGACTTATCTACGTTAATGTTTTCCAAGACGCCCAACACCTCCTCCTTTAAGATATCGACATGACCCAGTCTATCTACACTCCCTTCCCTATACTCATCATCCACCAAGTCCTTCTCTTGGGTGAATACTGAGGCAAAGTATTCATTTAGTACCTCACCCATTTCCTGTGGCTCCACGCATAGATTCCCTCCTCTGTCCTTGAGTGGGCCAACCCTTTCCCTGGTTACCCTCTTGTTCTTTATATACGTATAAAAAGCCTTGGGATTCTCCTTAATCCTGTTTGCCAATGACTTTTCATGACCGCTTTTAGCTCTCCTGACTCCTTGCTTAAGTTCCTTCCTACTTTCTTTATATTCCTCAAGGGCTTCGTCTGTTCCTAGCCTTCCAGCCCTTACGAATGCTTCCTTTTTGCTTTTTGACTAGGCTCACAATATCCCTCGTTCCTGAAAGTTGCCAAACTTATCCTTCATCCTCACAGGAACATGCCGGTCCTGGATTCTAATCAGCTGACGTTTGAAAGACTTCCACATGTCAGATGTTGATTTACCCTCAAACAGCCGACACCAATCTAAATTCTTCACTTCCCGCCTAGTATTGTTATAATTAGCCTTCCCCCAATTTAGCACCTTCACCCGAGGACTACTCTTATCCTTATGCACAAGTACCTTAAAACTTATGGAATTATGATCACTGTTCCCGAAATTCTCCCCGATGGTGACTTCGACCACCTGGCCAGGCTCTTTTCCCAATACCAGGTCCAGTACGACCCCATCCCTAGTTGGACTATCTCCATATTGTTTCAAGAAGCCCTCCTGGATGCCCCTTACAAATTCTGCCCCATCCAAGCCCCTAGCACTGAGTGAGTCCCAGTCAATATAGGGAAAGTTAAAATCACCCATCACAACAACCCTGTTACCTTTACATCTTTACAAAATCTGTCTACCTATCTGCTCCTCTATCGCCTGCTGGCTGTTGGGAGGCCTGTAGTAAACCCCCAACATCTTGAATGCACCCTTCCTATTCCTGAGCTGTAACCATATTGTCTCGCTGCATGACCCCTCCGAGGTGTCTTCCCGCAGTACAGTTGTGATATTCTCTTTAACCAGTAATGCAACTCCCCCACCCCTTTTACTTCCCCTCTATCCCGCCTGAAGCTTCTAAATCCCGGAAAATGTAGCTGCCAATCCTGTCCTTCCCTCAACCAAATCTCTGGAACAGCAACAACATCATAGATCCAAGTACTAATCCAAGATCTACGTAATTTGCCTTACCTGTTATACTTCTTGCATTGAAACAAATGCACTTCAGACCACCAGTCCCGCTGTGCTCAGCAACATCTCCCTGCCTGCTCTTCCTCTCAGTCTTACTGGCCTTACTCACTAGTTCCCCTCAGTTATTTCACTTGCTGACCCACAGCTCTGGTTCCCACCCCCCGCCGCATTAGTTTAAACCCTACCGAGTAACGCAGATTTGTTCCTCCACATCCTTCCCACTAGCTGGTGACCTACAGACAACACGGGGCAATGTAACTGCAACTTTTTTGCTCCTTCGCGCCAGCCATTTAGATTCTGTCCTTGATCCCCTGCCACCGCCACCCCCGCCCGGGACATTCTCTCTCTCCAGCACTATAATATTCTCCTTAATCAATACCACCATCAATACCACCAATACTATTGCTATTCTTCCTTCTATCTTTCCAGAATACCTTGTATTCAGGAATATTTAACACCCAGTCCTGCCTTTCTTTGGGCCAGGTCTCTGTTATAGCCACAACACTATATTTCCACATGGCAATCTGCACTTGTTATAGAACATAGAACAGTACAGCACAGTACAGGCCCTTCGGCCCACGATGTTGTGCTGAACCTTTAACCTACTCTCAGATCAAACTAACTACCTACCTTTCATTCTACTATCATCCATGTACCTATCCAGGAATCGCTTAAATGCCCCTAATGTATCTGCTTCTACTACCACCGCTGGCAGTGCATTCCACACACCCACCACTCTCTGTGTAAAGAACCTACCTCTGACATCTCCCTGAAACCTTCCTCCAATCACCTTAAAATTATACCCCCTAGTGATGGCCCTTTCCACCCTGGGAAAAAAGTCTCTGACTATCCACTCTGTCTATGCCTCTCATCATCTTGTACCCCTCTATTAAGTCACCTCTCATCCTTCTTCGCTCCAATGAGAAAATACCTTGCTCCCTCAATCTTTCTTCGTAGGACATGCCCTCCAGTCCAGGCAGCATCCTGGTAAATCTCCTCTGCACCTCTCTAAAGCTTCCACATCCTTCCTATAATGAGGCGAACAGAACTGAACACAATATTCCAAGTGTGGTCGAACCAGGGCCTTATAGAGCTGCAGCATAACCTCGCGGCTCTTAAACTCAATCCCCCTGTTAATGAAAGCCAACACACCATACACCTTCTTAACAATCCTATCAACTTGGATGGCAACTTTGAGCGATCTATGGACATGGAGACCAAGATCCCTCTGTTCCTCCACACTACCAAGCATCCTGTCTTTAAGCCTGTATTCCGCATTCAAATTCGACCTTCCAAAATGAAGTCTTATTCACCACACTCCATGCTTTCACATCCATGCACATTAACCTTCACGTAAATGTTATTACTTTCTCCCATTCTCTGATCCCACCTAATACATTTCTGAACCCTGCTATGGTGCTATCCAACTCTTCCCGTATTCTGTGCACCTTGGAATTCCTCTCTGATGTTTACTCCTGGTTCCCATACCCTGCCAATTTAGTTTAAACCCTCTCCAATATCACTAACAAATCGCCCCTCAAGGGAATTAGCCCCAGCTCTGTTCAGGTGTAAATCGACAAGCCTGTACAGATCCCACATTCTGCATACCAGCTCACAGTGTCCAGGAATCTAAACCTCCCCGCTTCTGCAGCATTCATCCAGCCACACATCCATCTGTACTCTACATCTATATCTGTACTCAATCGCATGGGGTACTGAGAGTAATCCTGCTTGCTAACTTTCCCAAAACCCTGAATTCTGAGTACAAGACAACCTCTCTCTTTCTGTCTCTGTCGTTGCTTCTGATGTGGACCACGACTGCTGGCTGTTCAACCTCCACCTTCAGGATGCTCTGTCGCTGCTGGAGTGATATCCTTGACCCTGACACCAGGGAGGGAACACACCATCCTGGATACACATCTGCGGTTTCAGAAAACATTGTCTATCGAATTTCCTATCACTATCAACTTTCCAGTCTTCCCTGTAACCCCCCCCCCCCCCCCCCCCCCGGCACCAGTACAGCTGAGACAGTCCTGGTACCATGGCCTTGCCTGTGGCTGCAGTCCTCAGATGAACCATCACTTTTCTCAGTATTGAATACTGGTTGGAGAATGAGATGCACTCAGGGGTCTCCTGTGCTACCTGCTGATTCATCTTGACGTGCTCTCTTCAAATTACTCTACCTCACATATACACTACAGTGACATCAATGGTCCCACAATCTGCAGCTTGTACATCATCCCAGACAGCAGGATGAAGAGGAGATGGGAGTTAAGAAGGGACATAAGGCAGGAACATAACATCATCCCGAATACTCTCGGTGTTGCCTGATGCTACGAACTCTGTCACAGCCTGTCCCATGATGTGGAGAACCATCTCCTCCCTCAGGCTCAGTGGATGAAGGTATGCCTGGATCCTGCTGGTTCACTGCTGCTCCCTGTGATTAAGGGCCACCTTGCCCTGTACGAGGGAGGGCAAAATGTCAGTGATTGTGTTGCACTGTGTTTGTGCGATGTGCCTGCCATAGCTGAATAGCTGGAGGTATGTGGAGGCAGTGAGGGGTGGGTGTCAAGCTGGTATCAGTGGAAGGTGTGAGGGTGAGGTGGAGTATGTGAATGTTAGGTGTGAGTCCTGAGTGTTACGGACTGCTGATGAGTGAGTGATGAGGGTGTGGTACATTGAGCAGTGTGAGAGGTTGGTGATGTTGGGGGTAGGAGATGCCATGTGGAGATGAATTCACTGACATTGACCACCCGAGAGAGGTCATTAAACTTCTTCTGGCTCTGCTGCCAGGTCCTCGGGGCCAGACTTCTTGCATTGACCTCCCTGACCACTTGAAAATACTTTTCAACTATTTGTTAAATTCTCTTTTGAAAGATATTATTGAATCTGCTTCCTTCATGTTTTCAGGCAGTGAATTCCAGATCCCAACAACTTGCTGTGTGAGAAAATTCTCCTCATTTCACCTCTGGTTCTTTGTCAATTACCTTCAATCGGTGTCTTATTAACACTGAACTTCCTGACACTGGAAACAGTTTCACATTAAATACTCTATCAAAACCCTTCATGATTTTGAATTCTATATGAAATCTCCTCTTACCCTTCACTGCTCTAAAGAGAACAATCCCCACTTTTCCAATCTCTCCATGTAACTGAATTCCCAGATCCTTGCTACCATTCTAGTAAATCAGCTCTGCATCTTCACTAAATCCTTGACATCCTTACTAAGGTGTGGGGATCAGAATTGGACACAATTCTCCAGCTGGGACCTAACCAATGATGTATAAAAATCAGCATTTCTTCCTGAATTTTATTACTCTGATGCTCTCTCTCTCGAATGCCAAGAACACTACATGTTAACTTCAATGATCTGTGTGTGTACACCCCAGTTCTCTCTAACCCTGCACCTACTTTATAATGGTACCATTTAGTTTATATTGTTCCTCCACATACTTCCTACCCAAATGTCTCACTTCACACTTCACTGAGTTAAATTACATCTGCCATGTTCCTGTCCATTTCACCAGTCAGTCTCTGTCTTCCTGAAGTCTGTTACTATCCTTCTCACTGTTTATTAACATTTCTGAGTTTCCTGCCATCTGAAAACTTTGACATTATCCCCGCTGTACACAAGCCTATTGCTTTAACATACAGCAACAGTGATCCCAACAGTGACCCTGGGGAACCCCACTGTGTACTTCCCTCCAGAATGAACAACAACCATTCTCTACTACTCCCTGCTTTCTGTCACATAGCTAATTTCCTGCAGGCTGCCATTGTAAATGTTTTAAAAACTTCCATTTATGTAGCGCCTTCATGACCACTGCATGTCCCAAAGCGATTTACAATCAATGAGTGCTTATTAAACCCTAGTCACTATTGTAATGTAGGAAAGATGGCAGAAGATTTCCGCACAGCAAGATCCCACAAGCAGCAATGTGATAATGATCAGATCTTTAACATCCACCTGGGAGGGCAGATGTTGGTTTAATGTTTCATTCGACAGACGGCACATCTCACAGTGCAATACTCCCACAGTAATGTCACTGCAGTGTCAGCCTTGATTCTTGTGAACAAGTACTGCAGTGACACTTGATCCTAGAAGCTTGTGACTGAAAGGGGAGAGAGCGACAAACTGAGCCACTGCTGACATTGGTCCTTTAATCCTATGTGTTTCTAATTTGGTAACACGGCTGTTATGTGGTACTTTATCAAATGCCTGTTTAAAGGATAGGAATATTAGGAAAGTAGAGGCAAGAACAATCATAGAAACATAGAATAGCATTGCACTGAAGAAGGCCATTCGGTCCAACATGTCAGTGCTGGCCCTTTTGAAGATCTTCCAGTTAGTCCCACACCCTGGCTCTTTTTTTAATTCATTCATGGGATTTGGGCGTCACTGGCTTGGCCAGCATTTATTGCCCTTGTTTCCCTTGAGAAGGTGGTGGTGAGCTGCCTTCTTCAACCGCTACAGTCCATTTGGAGTAGGTAGACCCACAGTGCTGTTAGGAAGGGATTTTGACCCAGCGACAGTGAAGGAAGGGCGATATAGTTCCAAGTCAGGATGCTGTGTGACTTGAAAGGGAACTTGAAGATGGTGGTGTTCCCATGTATTTGCTGCCCTTGTCCTTCTAGTTGGTACAGGTCGCGGGTCTGGAATGTGCTGTCTAAGGAGCCTTGGTGCATTGCTGCAGTGCATCTTGTAGATGGTACACACTGCTGCTACTGTGCGTCTGTAGTGAAGGGAGTGAATGTTTGTAGATGGGGTGGCAATCAAGCGGGCTGCTTTGTCCTGGATGGTGTCGAGCTCCTTGAGTGTTGTTGGAGCTGCACCCATTCAGGCGAGTGGAGAGTATTCCATCACACTCCTGACTTGTGCCTTGTAGATGGTGGACATGCTTTGGAGAATCAGGAGGTGAGTTACTCACCTCAGGATTCCGAGCCTCTGACATGCTCTTGTAGCCACGGTATTTATATGGCTACTCCAGTTCAGTTTCTGGTCAATGGTAGCCCCTAGGATGTTGATAGTGGGGCATTCAGCGATGGTAATGCCACTGAATATCAAGGGGAGATGGTTAGATTCTCTCTCGTTGGAGATGGTCATTGCCTGGTACTTGTGTGGCACGAATGTTACTTGCCACTTATCAGCCCAAGCCTGGATATTGTCCAGGTCTTGCTTGCATTTCTGCACGGACTGCTTCAGTAGCTGAGGAGTCAGGAATGGTGCTGAACATTGTGAAATCATCAGCGAACATCCCCACTTCTGACCTTATTATTGAAGGTAGGTCATTGATGAAGCAGCAGAAGATGATTGGGTCTAGGACACTACCCTGAGGAACTCCTGCAGTGATGTCCTGGAGCTCAGATGATTGACCTCCAACAACCACAACCATCTTCCTTTTGCACTAGGTATGACACCAGCCAGCGGAGGGTTTGAAATAATGAGGTAATGAGATCAGGAGCTGAGTGGCTGTAGCGGAACCTAAACTGAGCGTCACTGAGCAGGTTATTGCTAAGCAAGTGCTGTTTGATAGCACTGTCGGTGACACCTTCCATCACTTTACTGATGATTGACAGTAGGCTGATGGGGCGGTAATTGGCCGGGTTGGACTTGTCCTGCTTTTTATCTACAGGACATACCTGGGCAATTTTCCACATTGCCAGGTTGATGCCAGTGTTGTAGCTGTACTGGAACAGCTTGGCTAGGGGCGCGGCAAGTTCTGGAGCACAGGTCTTCAGTACTATTTCCGGAATATTGGCAGGGCCCATAGCCTATGCAGTATCCAGTGCCTTCAATCGTTTCTTGATATCACGCAGAGTGAATCGTCCCCTGAGAAACAGCACTGTATTCTCCCCTCCACTTCCAGTCTGAACAATGACTGTTCACCACTTCTCTCTGCTTTCTGTCCCTGAGTCACTGTCATATCCACGCCATCACTGTCACATTAATCCATGTCTTCCATTTTTCATAACAAGTCTATGAAATGTTATTTGTTCACAGGTCTTTTGAAATTCTATGTAAATAATTGGATATACACGAGTAGGGGAGGAACATGTTGGTATGGTTCTTCATGAATACTTTGTATCTTTCTTCACAAAAGGGGCGCACGATGCAGATATTGTGGTTAAGGAGGAGCGCGAATTATTGGATGTGATATACATAGGGAGGGAGGAAGTATTAAAGGGATTAGCATCCTTGAAAGTTGATCCATCACCACGGTCGGTTGAAATGTATCCTAGGCTGTCAAACGAGGTGAGAGTGGAAATTGCAGAGGGTCTGACCATCATTTTCCAGTCATCACTGGATACAGGTGGAGTGCCAGAGGATTGGTGAACTGTTAACATTGTACCTCTTTAAAAAAGGAGCAAGGGATAGACCGAATAATTGCAGGCCAGTCAGTCTAACCTCAGTAGTGGGCACATTATTGGAATCTATTCTGAAATACAGGATAAAGTGTCAAGTAGAACAGCACAGGTTAATCACGGATAGTGAGCTTGGTTTTGATAAGTGAAGATATTGTTTGACCAAATTGATTGAATTTTTCGAAGAAGTAGCAAGGATGATAGATGAGGGTAGTGCAGTTGATATGGTCCACATGGATTTTGACAAGGCTTTTGTCAAGGTCCCATGTGGCGTACTAGTTAAAAAAATAAAATCTAATGGAATCCAGGGAAATTCAGCAAGTTGGATGCAAAATTGGCTCAGTGACAGGAAACAAAGGGTGATTGTTGATGGGTGGTTCACTGACTTGAGGCCTGTTTCCAGTATCATTCCACAGGGCTCAGTAGTGGGTCGCCTGCTTTTTTGTAGCATATATTAACGATTTGAACGTAAATGTAGGGGGCATGATCAAGATTTGTGCAGATGGTACACAGATTGGTCGTGCGGTCGACAGCAAGGAGGATAGCTGAAGGCTGCAGGAAGATATTGATGGCAGAAAAGTGACAAATGGAAATCAACCTGGATAAGTGTAAGGTGATGCAATTGAGGAGGTCAAACAAGGCAAAGGGATAGACGATTAATCGGAAAAAACTGAGAAGTGTAGAGGAAGTGAGGGACCTTGGAGTCAATGTCCACTGATCCCTGAGATAGCAGGACAGGTCGATAAGGTGGTTAAGAAGGCATATGGAATCCTTTCCTTTATTAGCTGAGGTATAGAATACAAGAGCAGGGAGGTGATGCTGGAACTGTATAAATCATTGGTTAGGTCACAACCTGAGTACTGTGTGCAGTTTTGGTCACCTCATTCACAAAGGATGTAATTTCACTAGAGAGGGTATGAGGAGATTTACAAGGATGTTGCCTGGACTGGAAAATTGCAGCTATGAAGAAAGATTAGATAGGCTGGGGTTGTTCTACTTGGAACAGAGGAGGTGAGGGGAGATCTGATTGAAATGGGCATAATTTTGTGGGGTCTGGATAGAGTGGAGGTGAAGTAGTCTATTCACCTTAGCAGAGAGATCAGTGACTAGGGGGCAGTGACTTAAAGTGCTTGGTAGAAGGATTAGCGGGGAGTTGAGGAAAAACTTGTTCACCCAAAAATACAAAGTTGGCTCCGTGGCAGGAAACAAAGGGTAATTGTTATAATAAAAGCAAAATACTGCAGATGCTGGAAATCTGAAGTAAAAACAAGAAATGCTGGAAATATTTAGCAGGTCTGGCAGCATATGTGGAGGGAGAAGCAAAGATAATGTTTCAGGTCAGTGAAGGAGGGTCAGTGACCTGTAACGCTAACTCTGCTTCTCTCTCCACAGATGCTGCCAGAGCTGCTGAGTATTTCCAGCCTTCCTTGTTTTTATGAAAGTGTAATTGTTGAGGGGTATTTTAGTGACTGGAGGACTGCTTCCATTGGCATTCCACAGGGTTCAGTCCTGGGTCCCCTGTTTTTAGTGAGGGTCTAGAACTTACTACCTGTAAGGATATTTGAGGCAGAATACCTGCACTCATTCAAAAGGAGTCTGGATGTTCAACTCAAGTGCCATAATCTTCAGGGCTATGGATCAAATGCTGGAAGGTGGGATTAGAATAGGTGGATCATTTATCGGCTGGCACAGACACAATGGGCCAAGTGGCCTCTTTCTGTGTCTTAAACTTTTTATGATTATATTACATGAAACACGCTATCCTCAGTAACACTCACAGTTATGTCCTTAACGAACTCAATCAAGATTATCAGAACTGATTTTCCATTAACCTATCCATGCTACCTGTCATTTATTAACCCATGTTTTTACAAGCAAGATATATGTTTGTGCTGGGTTATGACCTCTAGAATTTTCCTACCACCAACGTGAGACTGATAGTTACAGGGTTTATCCACCCTCTACTTTTTTAAACAGTGTAACATTTACAACCCTGCAGTCCTCTGGCATCACTCCCATATCCAAGGAGGATTGAAAGATTCTGTCCAGTGCCTCTGTTATTTCCACCATTCCTTCCCTCAGTAACTATCATACATCCCATCCAGACTGGATAAATGTTCTACTTTACTGCGATACAAAATATGTTGGATTGAAAGGTGTTAACTGAACCTGTTTGTTCAGTGACTGTAATTAATGTCAGTCTCCATGGACCTTAATGGTGTCACTGGAGGGTTTCCGTCTTCTATTAATACAGGACTTCTTTCAATGTGTTTTCCGATAGTATTAGCGGGAGCATCAGCTGCCGAACTAACAGGGATCAGCGGCTGCCGAGAGCGGGAGAGGATAGATCAGAATCTGAACAATAGATTGGAATGTTACAACAATGGGTCAGAATCTGAACAATAGATTGGAATGTTACAACAATGGGTCAGAATCTGAAAACAATAGATTGGAATGTTACAACAATGGACAGGAGTTTATCCGATTGGTTTGACCTGGTTACTGCAGATTTTTATTGGATAACATTAGAATTGCGGATCTTTTATGCTCTGAAGGTGATTCAATTTATTTACTATCCCATCCTCGCTATTATTGTGTCCCTGGTAAGTCTCTGTATCCAACTATTAGATTCATAAACCATGTTTCACTGATATAGTGTTCTTGTCATTTAAATCGTAAGAAGACTGAAAGCATTATCTTCAGTTTCTGTCACAAATTCCATTCCCTGTCCATAATCTGCATCCCCCTTGCTGGCCGTTGTCGGAGGCTGATGCAGGAACTTTACAACCTCTGGTATCTATTTAATGCTGAGCTGAGTTCATCCCCATATTCTCTCCATCCCCAACCCTGCCTATTGTTATGGCCAGGGGAGGAGGGGTCAAAGTCGCTCGTCTTTATTTGACCACAACAGTGTTTGTCCTTTATAAACAGTGAATATGCTTAATGTCTCAGTGAGTGTTTTACATTTTACCTTTGGTGTGATGGTGAAGGAACCGATTAGACTGTTTCTCTTGAGTTTAAACATGAAAGAGGTGAGTTTATTATACTGAACAATATAAACCCGATCTAAATACAATCATTAAAATAAATAGAACACATTTATGCACACACACACACGAGAATCACACAGAAATACATTACAGAGTGAGAAGTAAATTTGTGGTTGGATTGGAGTCCAGAATAAATATTTTTTAAAAACTCATTCTGTGAGGTTTGACCATTCCGTGGTCTTCCTGCTGAAGTTGTATCCTTGAAGTCTGTTTCTGGTCAAAGTGCAGTTTGTCACATGGTCCACATGGCTCAGGGATTTCTTTGAGGCACACTTGTAGGTGGCTTTCTTCCCCTGGTTACTCTGTCTGTAGCAATCTGTAGGCTTGGAAGGCCCACAGTCGCATGAGGTTTTCAAATTTGTGATGTTATCTGGAGAGAGAGACGGAGAGAAAGGGAAGGGTGTGGGGGGAACACAGCCCTTCTGCTTCAGCACATTTTGAATCATTGACTTGTCTGTTTTTGTCCAGGGGAAGCTCTCAGCTTTCACAGAGATAGACAGTCTCCTGACTGCCTCAGTGCATTCGCTGGACCCTTACAATGAGATTCAAGGTTCGGAACTTCTATCTCTCCAGGGCTCAGGATATCAGTATTTACTCTTGGAGGAGTTTGTTCTTTCAAAGTCAATGTGTCAGGATGGCCTTGTATGCCGTGTTCATGAATATAATCTCAGGTAATTCAATCACTGGAGCAAGCCAATGATTTGGGTCCAGGCTCATCAGACATGTGTCTCCTATTGTAGGCATTCGAATGTGAAAAGGTGTTTCAGATGCCAATTGCGGTGGCCATCTTGGCTGACAGTTTTTTCAAGGTTAACTGCAAGGTTGTTTTTCGATTAAAAGTTTACTGTAAGTTTCCAAACGATGAATTAAATTTCATAATTTGGCATATTGTGTTATATTGACACCGCCACAGCACACGGGGAAAAAATGTGATAACAGGAACATTTCATTGCAGAATTGTGCACAGTGGGGCGGTACAGTGGCGCAGTGGTTAGCACTACAGCCTCACAGCTCCAGCGACCCGGGTTCAATTCTGGGTACTGCCTGTGTGGAGTTTGCATGGTTTCCCTGTGTCTGCGTGGGCTTCCTCCGGGTGATTCGGTTTCCTCCCACAAGACAAAGACTTGCTGGTTGATAGGTTAATTGGCCATTATCAATTGGCCCTAGTATAGGTCGGTGGTAGGGAAATATAGGAACAGGTGGGGATGTGTTAGGAATATGGAATTAGTGTAGGATTAGTATCAATGGGTGTTTGATGGTCGGCACAGACTCGGTGGGCTGAAGGGCCTGTTTCAGTGTTGTATCTCTGTAACTGTTACTGAAGCACACATTCATTCTCAATAATAACTTCCCAAACTGACATATTAATTTTAGAATTACTGCAGCTGACATTGTCTGTTGCAGTTGTACTGATCTAATGTTTTGGTGTTTTGTTTGGGATGGTTATGTGTCGGGCTCGACGCTGGACATTGCATCAGCGATTACATTGTTTATTTTTTTCTCTCCTGCAATGAAGCTTTTACCATTCCGGTTCCTGCAACTTGATAATCTTTCTCCCTAAACCGACAGTGTGTAATAAATTGTTATTTTAGACCCTGTGAGGTGTCTGAGGTTTCCTCTGGGCCTTTGTTCTTGCTGATTTCCACTTTGAAATTGTTGGGTTTGATTAGCTTTGTGTTTGGCACCTGATCATTGGGTTCTTCAGTGGGTAGATCCACACTGACCTTACTTTTAGCTTTCTGGTGAGGTACACAAGTGCTGTTTACTTTAGGGTATTTTCCCTTCCCTTTTCCCTGTACTACGGGGAGCATCATTTTGCTAACTGGCCCCATGTCCTCTGGGATTTTATGGCTCGCAGGTGGCTGTCCATCTTTCACTGCACTCTCCTCCGGCACCTCGACTCGGTGAGGCATCTCCCTCACTATTGGCTTGCCTTTTTGCGAACTTTCCTTTGTCATTGCATGTTTCAGTGAATGCTGTTTGCTGACTTTTTAGGTTGCCTCATTGACCTGCATTTAAGAAGGACAGTGTGTGGTCTAATCTAACTAACATTTCAGAGTTGGCTAATCGGAGAGTAGGGGATTCCAGTTGTGAATCCTCCTGGCCCTCCTCTAACCTCTCCTCACTGCCCTTTTCAATCCTTCCCTCCTGACAATCTGCCAGATCTGTACTTTTCTGTTCCCTCCACAGCCTTTGCTTTTTCCCTTTGGTCTGGGGTGTCAATTAAATAATTTACCTGACTATTCATTTTGCCACTCGATATGGACCATTGAACCGGGATTTCAGGGGTTCACCCTGCATTGGGAATAGTAACAATACATGGTCTCTGTCCTGAAATGTTTTGGCCTTGGCATTTTTGCCTGCTTACCTTTTCATAACTGCCTGGGAGATCTTTAGGTGTTCTTGAGCAATTGCACAGGCTGTCGTGAGCCACTCCCGGAGCATGGAAATATAGTCTGACATGGAAGACTCATCCCTGTGTCCCAAAAACTTCTCCTTGATTAGTTTAAGAGGACCTCTCACCTCGTGTCCATAAACTAATTCAAAGAGACTAAAGCCAGTGGACTCAATGGATATTTTCCTGGTAACCAACAGGTGAAATCCCATCCCTTTGTCCCAGTCATGGGGTTACTCATAGCAGTATGGCCTGATCATTGTCTTTAGGGTCTGGTGGTACTGCTCCAAAGCTCCTTGTGACTGGGTGGTAGACTTTAGCTGGGTTATGTCTAGAATACCCATGACCTTTTCAGAAATACTGGACGTAAAATGTGTGCCCTGATCCATCTGAATCTCAGCAGGCAGTCCATAACGGGATAGCCCCTCCACCACTACCTTGGCAGAGATAGTTCTTCGGGGGAGTGGCCTCTGGGAATCGGGTCACCACATTCATAATGGTGAGAAGATACTGGTTGTCCCGTTTTGTTTTCAGCAGGTGTCCCACATAATCTACCAGCATTCTGCTGAAGGGTTCCACAAATTCTGGTATGGGTATTAGGGTGAAGGTATTATTGCAGGTTGGGGCTTCCCCACAACATGGCAGGTGTGACCAGTTTTACAGAACTCCACCACATCTTTGTGGAGTTGTGGCCATGTCGAAATGTTGCCTTATGTGGGCTTTAAATTTTCATACATCAACATGTACTGTCATTGGAAGTGTGTGGGCCATTAATATTTCTTTAAGGGTCCTCAGCGGCACCACTATCTGGTGAAGCACTGTCCACTCTTCATCCGCAGGTCTGTGAGGAGGTCTCAACTTCCTCACTAGCACCTCAATCTTTAAATAGTGGCACTCTGCAAATCCCTCTGCTTCAGTTTTGGTTTGGACAGTCTGTGCTATATTTTAACACTGGGTCGAGTTGTTGAGCCTAAACTACGTAAGATCTGTTTAACACATCCTTTGTGCTCTCTACCTTCCCAAAGAAGGTTTCAGACAACCAGACAGTAGGGACATCCATCTCCAGTGTCAGTTCAGCCACCTCTGATGGGGATTGTTTAGTCATGGACCGAGTCACCACAGAATCAGGGAGAATGCCGGGGAACTTCCCCTGTAACTGCTCTGTGTCCCTGATCTCTTGTGGTCTCTCCAGAACCTTTGCGGAAGCTGCCACCTTTTCCCTGCCAGATCAATACCCAGGAGCAGGTCCCCATGGCTGCTGGTCCTGAAAATAGGTCGCACTGCACGTGCACCCAATATAAAGGTATGGACATATACTGCCTTCCAATACCATTCGCTAACACTCCTGCATTCACTGCACTCTCGGAGAAAGGTCATGCCTATTCCCAGCAGAAGGGATTGGGCGACACCTTTATCATTGAGTATGACCAGGGCTTGCTAACCTCAATGAAGGGGTATAGGGTCACTTTCCCCTGGGATTCAAAATTCTAGTAACGCTCAAGGATTTTGTTAAGTTTTCCCCCACTCTCTGTGGTATTGTTACTGTGTCTGACTGTTACAGTTAAAGGCACAGCCTGACTGCTGTGCTTTCCATCAGGTCCCGTTTTCCTGCACCGATCTGGTGGACCCTGAGTAATCCTGCAGGTTTTTCCCATCACTTCCAGCATTCAACTCGATGATGACCTGCCTTACTGCAGTGGAAACACACAGATCATTGGTCTTTACTCCTGCTCTCAGTACCGTCCTATTTGGCCTGAGCGTGGGCCCCTGGGTGTCCAGATTTTCCTCCTTGCCCGTGGCTGCTCAGGCTCTTATCACCCTCCCACCTTTTATTCCCGGGTCTTTGGGGTGACTCGGGAATGCATTCCCTTTGGGGTTAAGGCCTTGTGTACACGGAAAAAAATCATCATCCAGAATTGCAAAATTCCTGGCTCTTAGAACCTTTTTTTCCTCTGTGTGGGTTTTAATGGGAGCGGGAGCGAGTTTTTGAACACCTCGAGAAGGATCACCACTCTGAGGTTTACATATGTGGGCTGTATCCCGATTTTCCGTATCTACTAGTCAGAGGCAAACATAAAAGCGGACTGCAAAATCTTCTATAGTTACGTAAAAAGGGAACATTTAGGTAAGACATGTATGTGTCCATGACAGGCAGAGTCAGGGGAATTTATCATGGGGAATCGAGAAATTGCAGAGAAGCTAAATGATCACTTTGTGTCTGTCTTCACTGAGAAAGATGCAAGAAATATCCCAGAATTAGAGATCCAAGGGATTAGGGGGAATGAGGAAGTGAAGCAAATTAATATTAGTAAGAAGTTTGTGTTGGAGAAATTAATGGGGTTGAAGGTTGATAAGTCCCCAGGACCTGATATTCTAAATTCCAGAGTGTTGGCAGAGGTAGCTATGGAGACAGTGGGTTCATGGGTGATCACCTTCTGGAACGGTTCCAGCACATTGGAAGGTCGCAAATGTCACCCCACGATTTAAGAAGGGCAGGAGAGAGAAAATGGTAGAATCTATCATTAAGGATGTGATAAATGGATAATTGGATAATAATGATCTGATTGGACATAGTCAACATGGATTTATGAATGGGAAATCATGTTTGATGAATCTGTTGTAGTTTTTTGAGGATATTACTAACAGAATTGATAAAGTGGAGTCGGTGGATGTAGTCTATTTGGATTTTCAGATGGATTTTTGATAAGGTCCCCCACAGGAGGTTGGTTAGTAAAATTAAAGCACATGGGATAGGACGTAATATACTGGCATGGATTAAGGATTGGTTAACAAGCATAAAACAGAGAGTAGGAATAAATGGGTTATTCTCACTTTGGCAGGCTGTGACCAGTGGGGTAAGTAAAAAGGAAACATTTGGGTAAGTACTTGGGCCCCATCTGTTCACAATATGTATCATTGATTTGGATGTGGGGACCGGAGTAATATTCCCAAGTTTGCAGATGATACAAAAAGATGTGGGAATGTATGTGTTGTGAGGAAGGTGCAAAGCGGCTTCAAGGGAATTTGGACAGACTTCGTGGGAGGGCAAGAACGTGGCAGATGGATTATAATGTGGAAAATATGAGGTTATCCACATTGGAATGAGGAATAGATGTGCAGGGTATTGCTTGAATGATGACAAATTAGAAAGTGTAGATGTACAAAGGGATCTGGGTGTCCTTGTCAATAAGTCACTGAAAGCTGACATGCAGGGACAGCAAGCACTTAATTTCAGCGTAAGTTTAAAAGTGAATTCCCTTTTGTTTTCGGAGGACCAGGGGACTGCTGGGTAAGGAAAAGGGTATATATTTGTGTGGTTTAGAATCTCTTTCTTTTAGTTTCGGTGACTGCAGCTTTGATAGCAACGGAGGTGCGTGAACGGGCTTACAGCTGAGAAGTCAATTTCAGCGTAAGTTTAAAAGTGAATTCCCTTTTGTTTTCGGAGGACCAGGGGACTGCTGGGTAAGGAAAAGGGTATATATTTGTGTGGTGGCTGTACCCGAGACACTACACGTGTAGTGTCTCCCACCCACCCTCCTCCTCTAACCAAAAAAAAAGGACTCTGGTGTGTTGATAAGGTAAACTTTTTATTTGGGAAGTTCTGTCCGTTGGATTGCTAACCTAACAAGTTTTGACTTTTTGTTTTTTTGGTTCTTCAGTAGATTTGTTGGGAATTTGGAATAGTGGGAATGGAGATTAAGGCAGTTGTATGTTCCTCCTGCAGAATGTGGGAGGTAAGGGTCGCCAAGAGTGTCCCTGCTGACTGCATCTGTGGGAAGTGCACCCAACTCCAGCTCCTCGAGAACCGCGTTAGGGAACTGGAGCTGGAGCTGGATGAACTTCGGATCATTCGGGAGGCGGAGGAGGTTATTGAGAGGAGTTATGGGGAGGTAGTCACACCTCAGGTAAAATAAGTAGGTAGATGGGTTACCGTCAGGGGAAGGGGAGGGAACCAGCAGGCAGTGCAGGGATCCCCTGTGGCTGTTTCCCTCAACAACAGGTATACCGTTTTGGATACTGTTGCGGGGGACGACTTACCAGGGGTAAGCAATGGGGTACAGATATCTGGCACAGAGTCTGTCCCTGTTGCTCAGAAGGGAAGGGGGAAGAGGAGCAGAATATTAGTCATTGGGGACTCCATAGTTAGGGGAACAGATAGGAGGTTCTGTGGGAACGAGAGAGACTCACGGTTGGTATGTTGCCTCCCAGGTGCCAGGGTTCGTGATGTCTCGGATCGTGTTTTTGGGATCCTTAATGGGGAGGGGGAGCAGCCCCAAGTCGTGGTCCACATAGGCACCAACGACATAGGTAGGAAGAGAGATGGGGATTTAAGACAGAAATTTAGGGAGCTAGGGTGGAAGCTTAGAGCAAGAACAAACAGAATTGTTATCTCTGGGTTGTTGCCCGTGCCACGTGATAGCGAAGCGAGGAATAGGGAGAGAGAGGAGTTGAACACGTGGCTGCAGGGATGGTGCAGGAGGGAGGGATTTGGTTTCCTGGATAATTGGGGCTCTTTCTGGGGTAGGTGGGACCTCTACAAACAGGATGGTCTTCACCTGAACCAGAGGGGTACCAATATCCTGGGGGGGAGGTTTGCTAGTGCTCTTCGGGGGGGTTTAAACTAATTCAGCAGGGAATTGGGAACCCAAATTGTAGTGCCAGTGTACAGGATGTTGAGAGTAGTGAGGTCAGGGATATGGTTACAAGGAAGCAAGAGGGCACTGGCAAGCAAGAACCTGGTTTAAAGTGTGTCTATTTCAACGCCAGGAGCATCCGGAATAAGGTGGGTGAGCTTGCAGCATGGGTTGGTACCTGGGATCTCGATGTAGTGGCCATTTCGGAGACATGGGTAGAGCAGGGGCAGGAATGGATGTTGCAGATTCCGGGATTTAGATGTTTCAGTAAGAACAGAGAAGATGGTAAAAGAGGGGGGGGTGTGGCATTGTTAATCAAGGAGAGTATTACAGCGACAGAAAGGACGTTTGAGGACTCGTCTACTGAGGTATTATGGGCTGAGGTTAGAAACAGGAGAGGTGAGGTTACCCTGTTGGGAGTCTTTTATAGACCTCCGAATAGTTCCAGAGATGTAGAGGAAAGGATAGCGAAGATGATTCTCGACAGGGGTGAGAGTAACAGGGTAGTTGTTATGGGGGACTTTAACTTTCCAAATATCGACTGGAAATACTATAGTTCGAGTACTTTAGATGGGCCAGTTTTTGTCCAGTGTGTGCAGGAGGGTTTTCTGACACAGTATGTAGACAGGCCAACCAGGGGCGATCGCACATTGGATTTGGTACTGGGAAATGAACCCGGCCAGGTGTTAGATTTAGATGTAGGTGAGCACTTTGGTGACTGTGATCACAATTCGGTTAGGTTTACCTTAGCGATGGGCAGGGACAGGTATATACCGCAGGGCAAGAATTATAACTGGGGGAAAGGAAATTATGATGCGATTAGGCAAGATTTAGGATGCGTAGGATGGGGAAGGAAACTGCAGGGGATGGGAACAATCGAAATGTGGAGCTTATTCAAGGAGCAGCTACTGCGTGTCCTTGATAAGTATGTACCTGTGAGGCAGGGAGGAAGTTGTCATGCGAGGGAGCCGTGGTTTACTAAAGAAGTTGAAGCGCTTGTCAAGAGGAAGAAGAAGGCTTATGTTAGGATGAGACGTGAAGGCTCAGTTAGGGCGCTTGAGAGCTACAAGCTAGCCAGGAAGGATCTAAAGGGAGAGCTAAGAAGAGCAAGGAGAGGACACGAGAAGTCATTGGTGGATCGGATCAGGGAAAACCCTAAGGCTTTCTATAGGTATATCAGGAATAAAAGAATGACTAGAGTTAGATTAGGGCCAATCAAGGATAGTAGTGGGAAGTTGTGTGTGGAATCAGAGGAGATAGGGGAAGTGTTAAATGAATATTTTGCGTCAGTATTTACAGTAGAGAAAGAAAATGTTGTTGAGAATATTGAGATTCAGGCTACGAGGCTAGATGGGATTGAGGTTCACAAGGAGGAGGTGTTAGCAATTTTGGAAAGTGTGAAAATAGATAAGTCCCCTGGGCCAGATGGGATTTATCCTAGGATTCTCTGGGAAGCTAGGGAGGAGATTGCAGAGCCTTTGTCCTTGATCTTTATGTCGTCATTGTCGACAGGAATAGTGCCGGAAGACTGGAGGATTGCAAATGTTGTCCCCTTGTTCAAGAAGGGGAGTAGAGACAGCCCTGGTAATTATAGACCTGTGAGCCTCACTTCGGTTGTGGGTAAAATGTTGGAAAAGGTTATAAGAGACAGGATTTATAATCATCTTGAAAAGAATAAGTACATTAGAGATAGTCAGCACGGTTTTGTGACGGGTAGGTCGTGCCTCACAAACCTTATTGAGTTTTTCGAGAAGGTGACCAAACAGGTGGATGAGGGTAAAGCAGTGGATGTGGTGTATATGGATTTCAGTAAGGCGTTTGATAAGGTTCCCCACGGTAGGCTATTGCAGAAAATACGGAAGTATGGGGTTGAAGGTGATTTAGAGCTTTGGATCAGAAATTGGCTAGCTGAAAGAAGACAGAGGGTGGTGGTTGATGGCAAATGTTCATCCTGGAGTTTAGTTACTAGTGGTGGACCGCAAGGATCTGTTTTGGGGCCACTGCTGTTTGTCATTTTTATAAATGACCTGGAAGAGGGTGTAGAAGGGTGGGTTAGTAAATTTGCAGATGACACTAAGGTCGGTGGAGTTGTGGATAGTGCCGAAGGATGTTGTAGGGTACAGAGAGACATAGATAGGCTGCAGAGCTGGGCTGAGAGATGGCAAATGGAGTTTAATGCGGAAAAGTGTGAGGTGATTCACTTTGGAAGGAGTAACAGGAATGCAGAGTACTGGGCTAATGGGAAGATTCTTGTTAGTGTAGATGAGCAGAGAGATCTTGGTGTCCAGGTGCATAAATCCCTGAAGGTTGCTAACCAGGTTAATAGGGCTGTCAAGAAGGCATATGGTGTGTTAGCTTTTATTAGTAGGGGGGTCGAGTTTCGGAGCCACGAGGTCATGCTGCAGCTGTACAAGACTCTGGTGAGACCGCACCTGGAGTACTGCGTGCAGTTCTGGTCACCGCATTATAGAAAGGATGTGGAAGCTATGGAAAGGGTGCAGAGGAGATTTACTAGGATGTTGCCTGGTATGGAGGGAAGGTCTTACGAGGAAAGGCTGAGGGACTTGAGGTTGTTTTCGTTGGAGAGAAGGAGGAGGAGAGGTGACTTAATACAGATATATAAGATAATCAGAGGGTTAGATAGGGTGGATAGTGAGCGTCTTTTTCCTCGGATGGTGATGGCAAACACGAGGGGACATAGCTTTAAGTTGAGGGGTGATAGATATAGGACAGATGTGAGAGGTAGTTTCTTTACTCAGAGAGTAGTAAGGGCGTGGAATGCCCTGCCTGCAGCACTAGTAGATTCGCCAACTTTAAGGGCATTTAAGTGGACATTGGATAGACACATGGATGAAAATGGAATAGTGTAGGTCAGATGGTTTCACAGCTCGGCGCAACATCGAGGGCCGAAGGGCCTGTACTGCGCTGTAATATTCTAATTCTAATTCTAAAAAAAAAGTATGTTAGCCTTTATCACAAGAGAATTTGAGTACAGGAGTAGTGAAGTCTTGCTTCAATTGTTTGGAACCTTGTGAGAACACACCTGGAATCCTGTGTGCAGCTTTGCCTCCCTTACTTTTGGAAGTATATTATTGCCATAGGGGGAGTGTAACAAAGATTCACTAGACTTGTTCCTGGGATGGAAGGACGGTCCTATGAAGAGATTAGGAAAACTGGGCCTGGATTCTCCAGAATTTCGAAGAATGAGAGGTGATCTCTTTGAAACCTACAACAGAATTAAATGGATAGACGGGTTGATGCAGCTAAGATGTTTCCCCTGGCTGGGGAGTCTAGAACCAGCAGAGACAAATTTAAAATAAGGAGGAAGTCACTTAGGACAGAGATGAGGCGAAATTTCTTTACTTACGGGGTTGTGAATCTTTGGAATTCTGTACCCAAGAGGGCTGTGGAAGCTCAGTCATTGAGTATGTTTGAAGCAGAGATTGACAGATTTCTAAATACAAATGACTTAAAGGGATATGGGGATAGTGTGGTAAAAAGGAATTGAAATAGAAGATAACCCATAATCGTATTGAATGGCGGGGCAGACTAGATGGGCTGAATGGCCTACTCCTGCTCCTATGTTCCGAAGCTGCTTAACTCTTTCAAACTGGAGGTAAGTTCACTCTGGCTACTTTCGTAGTGTTCCGAATTTTTGGTGGTACGCTTCTGATACTATCTCATATGCGCCCTGGATAGCGTTTTTAGTCATCTCAGAATCTGATGAACTTTAATCTGGCAACAGTGAATAAACCTCATGAGCTTTTCCTGTTACTTTGCTTTATAAAAACAGTGTCCAGTTCTCTGCCGGCCATTTCAGCTGCTTTGCAAGTTTTTCAAAAGTGACAAAAAATTCTGCCACATCCTCCTCTTTGAACTTTAGAATGAACTGGGATAACTGTAAGAGCTCAGCACATGGTCCTGAGCTATGGGCAGCTCCCTCACTAGCTGTGCCTTCACTGGGTGGACTGGGTCTTCCTCTAGTTGTTTGAGCCGTCTTAACTCTCTTTCCTCCTTCTCCTTCTGGAACACTCTTAATTTTTCCCTTTCTTGACACTCACTCTGTTCTTTCTCGATCTCTCTGGAATTCTAATTCTTGTCTCTTCTGTTCTAGTTTTAACTTAGCTAACATTACTCTATCTGTTAGTGATTCTAACTCTGCTTGAGTCTTCAGCTTCAAGTGAAAAATGATTGGCCACAGGTCTTAGAATTTTGGGTTTCCTAGCTTTTGGGCGGAGAGTAATCCCTAACTGTCCAGCTACATTACTCAACTTTTCAACAGAGAGGGATTCTAAGCTGTACCGAGTTACTTCTCTCTGTATGTAACTCCTTTTATGCCAATGTAACTCCTTTATTCAAAAAGGGAGGGAGACAGAAGGCAGGAAAAATTATGAGGCCCATAGATAGGGTAGAGAAGAAGAAACTTTTCCCTTAGCAGAGGTGTCAATAACCGGGGGGCATTGATTTAAGGTAAGGGGCAAGTGGTTTCGAGGAGATTTGAGGGAAAAAATATTTATCTCAGATGGTGGCTGGAATCTGGAACACACTACCTGTAAAGATGGTGGAGGCAAGAACCCTGACAACATTTAAGAAGTATTTAGATGAGCACTTGAAATGCCATAGCATACAAGGTTACAGGCCAAGTGCTGGAAAAGGGGATTAAAATGGACAGGCTTGATGGCCGGCACAGACAGAGTGGGGTGAAGGGACTGTTTCTGTGCTGTAAAACTCTGTGCATCTGTGACACATCCAATTTCTCATTTGTTGTTGCGATTTGATCACTAGAACCTCCAGGTTTCTGTTAAAGCCAGGTGAGGAGGGGTCCCAGGCTCTCCTCTTGTCCTATCTTTTATTTCAGTGCAGCGGGGCGTATTCCTTTTTAGCAGTGGACATGCTGACCATCTCAGTGAGCATTTTACCTTTCACCTTTGTTGTGATCGTGAAAGAACCAATCAGACAGGTTTTCTTGAGTTTAAACAAGAGGTGAGTTTATTATACTTAACAATCTAAACTGAATCTAAATAAAATAATAAACATACACACATTGATGCACACAAACACAGACCTGCAAATCACACAGAAATAAATTATAGAGTGAGAACTAAATTTCTATTCAGATTAGAGTCCAGAATAAATTAAAAATAAACCAAAATCTGTGAGATTGGGTAATTCTGTGGTCTGCGCCTTTGTCTCCTTTATTTATAAGTGTCATGTCATCTGCAAGGGTTTAAATTATGTTGTTTTACATATAAGTTTATGTCACTTGTATATTTATCTATATGTCAGGAAGAGCACTGGTTTTAATACTGACCCCTGAGAAACAGCACTGTATTCTCCCCCTCCCCCAGTCTGAACAATGTCTGTTCACCACTTCTCTCTGCTTTCTGTCCTTGAGTCAGTGTCATATCCACTCTATCACTCTCACATTAATCCATGTGTTTCATTTTTCATAACAAGTCTATGAAATGTCATTTGATCACAGGCCTTTTGATGGTCCAGATACATAACAGGAAACACAATATCCTCATCAACACTCACAGTTAGGTCATCAACTAACTTGATCAAGATTATCAGACATGATTTTCCATGAACCTATCCGTACTGTTTATCATTTAATATCACATGTTTTTCCAAGAATGATATATTTTTGTACTGGGTCACGGCCTCTAGAAATTTCCAACCACCGACATTAGACTGACTGGTCAGTAGTTATCGGGTTTATCTAATGTCTCCTTATTTAAACAGCTTGTAACAGCTTTGTCATCACTCCCAGATCCAAAGAGGATTGAAAGCTTTTGGCCAGTGCCTCTGCTATTTCCACATTCCTTCCCTCAACAAACCTCATATATCCCATCTGGACTGTGTAAATATTCGACACTATTGTGGTCTAAAAAGTGTTGGATTGGAAGGTGTTAACTGAACCTGTTTGGTCATTGACTGTAATTAACGTCAGTCTCCAAGGACCCTATTTGTGTCACTGGAGGGTTTCCCTCTTCTATTAATAACGGACTCCTTCCAATGTGCTGGCTCATCGTGTCAGTGGGAGCATCAACCCTGGCACTAACAGAAATCAGCGGCTCCAGAGAGCGAGAGAGGAGAGATCAGAATCTGAGAACAATAGATTGGAATATTACAATAACGGGTCAGAATCTGAGAACAATAGATTGGAATGTTACAACAATGGATCAGAATCTGAGGACAATAGATTGGAATGTTACAACAATGGATCAGAATCTGAGAACTAAAGATTGGAATGTTAAAACAATGGTTCAGAATCTGAGAACAATAGATTGGAATGTTATAACAATGGACAGCAGGAGTTTCTCCTATTGGTTTAGCCTCGTTACTGCAGATTATTTTTGGATAACATTAGATTTGCGGATCCATTATGCTCTGAAGATGATTCAAACGATTTACTATCGAATACTCGCTATTATGGGTGTCCCTGGCAAGTCTCTGTATCCAACTATAAGATCTATAAATCATATTTCACTGATTCAGTGTTCTTGTCATGTAAATCTTGGGAAGACTGAAGCCACAGTCTTCAGTCTCTATCTCACATTCCACTCTGCATCCACTATCTGCATTCCCCTCCCTACCCAATGTCTGAGCCTGTAACAGACTGCTTGGAACCTATTTGTTATATTTCTATCTGAGCTGAGTTCATTGCCATATTCCGCCTATCACCATCCCTACCTGCTACTACCTCTGGAATATCACCTGTCATCACCTCTGCCCTTCTGCTAATAAACCCTCATCTGTGCCGCTGTTAAATCCACACTTAACTATTCCAATTCTATCCTGGTCACCCTCCCAGTTATCAACCTGCATAAACAACAGCCCATCCAGAACGCTGCTGCCTATAGCCTAACTCACACCAAATCCCGATCACCCATTACTTCTGTATCTGATCGACATTGGTTAAAGGCCTGGCAGCACCTAAATTTTAATATTCTCATTCTTGTGTTTGAATCCCTCCATGGCCTCACCCCTCCAATTAGTTCCATTTCCCTTCCATTTCACATATTCTTGTAAATCTTATGCCTTCAAGTCTTTTTCCAATTCTCTTTTAGATGTGAGCTGTTTTCACTCTATTTCTTCCCTGCTGTGATTTTCACTCTATGACGTTTCACTCTATGACGGCACTGGTTCCAACGCTAGGGAAACCTGGATCTATAAAATGATGTCAACCACACAGCCGGCCACTTCTAATGTGGCCAGCACAGTGCCCTGTGCTGGGCAGGGAACAAGCCTAGTTATACTGTGCATGTGCTGTTATGCCATTCCGACAGCTTTGATGTACGTCTTTGAATCTTGATCTGTGCATGTCAAATGACCGCCTGTGTTAGTCACTCTCAGCTGAACATACATTCAGCAGCACTAAGGACCCCCACTGGTGTTATTTAAAAGGACCAGGAATCCAACGTACAGGTGAGGGGCTTGTGACTTACTTTTGCTGTTGTAAAGTTAGTGTAGCTGCTGTGGATGGTTTCCTGGAGGTTGTGTTGTGAGCTGCTGCAGACATTCAGGGAGGAGAGAGGATTTGGTGAACCAACTCTGGACGAGGTATGGGGACTGTAGTTACATTGTTTCTGGGTCTGTAAAATGACCAACAAATGGAGCAGAGACTGCAGAGAGGGGAAGCTCTGTAAAGAGGGAGAAGGAGGGGGCTCTGCCTTACCCACCCCGGTTTTGCAAGAGCACGTTTCCTACCTACACCTAACCCAGTAGCAGTGTGTGAGGTGACTCTGATTCAATAAGGAGGTGGTCGCAGAGCTGTGTAACCTCCTGCAACACGACCTGGAGCCTCACACCAGGGTGAGGACGGAGCTGTCAGTGGCTGTTAAGGTCACAGTTTCATTGAACGTCTATGTATCTGGATTTTTAGAGGCAGGAGCATGAGACAAATCTAACGTAGGGATGTAGAAATCGATGTAGACATAAAATAATTTCCGACAGAAATGTAGGCCATTTTACCCCACCATGCCAGCTCAATCTGGAACAATCCAGTCATTCCCACTGCCCCTCTCCATCCCCCTATCCCTGCAAGTTCATTTCCTTCAGGTGCCCATCCAGTTTCCTTTTGAAATCATTGATTGTCTTATCTTCCACCACCCTCACGGGCAGTGAGTTCCATCTCATTACCATCCACTGTGTAAAAAAAGTTCTTCCTCATATTCCCCCTGTATCTCTTACCCAAAACCTTCCATCTGTGTCCCCTTGTCCGTGTTTCATCAGTAAATGTGAATAGTTTTTCCTTGTCTATCTTATCTACTTCTGTCATAATCTTGTAAACCTCTATCAAATCTCTCTCAATCAGCTTTACTCCAGGGAGAAGAACTCCAGCTTATCCAAACTAACCTTGTAACATCGATAGCACACATAGATGGACATTTGCTCTGTTTGTAAACCAGTGCCATTCCTGCACTGTATGTGTTTGATGGGGACAGTGTAGAGGGAGATTTACTCTATATCTAACCCTGTTTATTTTTCTTCCGCTTTTATATATCCCATATTGAGGGGCCCTTTATTCCTCAGGCCCGCTTTATATACATATTTAAATTTTTTAAATAACTTTATTAAAAACAGATAAATAAACCAAAAACTCAAATTAAAGTGCCATTCGCGGCGTCGATGATGCACTGCAGTCCCTGTGGTGTCCTCCGGTCACAGAAGGCCTCAAGCGTACTGGCGGAAACTGCCTACTCTTTCTCCAGGGACACCCGGGCGCGAGCGTAACCGCAGAAGAGGGGCAGGCAATCGGGGAGGACGGACCCCCCGACGGCCTGCAGCCTGGACCTGTGAATTGCCACCTTTGCCAGGCCCAGGAGCAGACCGACGAGGAGATCCTCCTCCCGGCTTATGCCCCTCCACACCGGGTGCCCAAAGATCAGGAGCGTGGGACTGAAGTGCAGCCAGAACATGTGGTGCAGCCCATTCAAATACTCAAAGAGGGGCTGCAACCTCGCACACTCCGTATATATGTGAAACACGGACTCGTCCAGGACGCAGAAAGTATAGGCGGCCTGGGTGTCCGTGAACCTATGTAAAAGTCTGCTGTACGGGACCGCCCTGTGCAACACCCTCCACCCCAGTTTCCCGAGGTAAAGGGGTAAGACACCCGCGTAAAGAGACCTCCATCGGGGTTTCCCCTCGCCTCCAGATGGCAAGGCAGACGACCAGGGCGTATCCGGCCGGCTGACGAAGGCGAGGAAGTGGAGAGTGTGCAGGAGCAGCCCGCACAGGAAACCCCTCTACGCTGATTGGAATGGCACAGAGGGCATTTTCCGAGAGGCAGCTTGGGCTGTGTGGGACTGGCTCCGGAGGAGGGTTTCGGGGCCTGGGTCCGATCTCCCCAGCCCAATCACCACCCACAGAGAGGGGCAACCCAGGTGCTTCGGCTACTCCTCTGCCTACTGGTCCGACCCTGGAGTATGCTGCCCGGACAGCCGAGGCACTCTCCTCAGCTGGCGAGGGAGCACCCTGACTGGAGGCGACCATGTTCCAGACTCGGAATAGATCCCGATAAAAGACAGGCAACTCCCTCAGAGAGGCGCGGCTAACAGACTCCACTGGGAGCTGCGTGTCGCCTTGAAGGCAGTGACACTGGTGGAAAAAATACGTCGCCAGCGCACACCATCTGGGAGGATGATCGATGTCCAGGTATCTCTGCAGGTATCTCTGCAGGGTCCGAACGTGGAGAGTCGCAGCCTGGGTGCGGAGGCACACCAGCGACTGGCCGCCCTCCTCCATCAGGAGACTCAGGACCACGGCAGAGACCCTGTGTTTCCTCTTGCCCCAGAAGAAATCGACGAATTTCTTCTGGTTCTTGGTGTCTAATGCAGGGGGCGGGGCCAAAGTGACCAACCGGTACCACAGCATGGAGGCCACTAGTTGGTTTATGACCAGCGCCCTGCCCCTGTAGGAAAGCACTCGGAGCAGTCCTGCCCGGCGCCCCAGCCGAGTGGTGACTTTCGCCTCCAACTCCTGCCAGTTTGCCGGCCAGGCTTCCTCACGAGGGCTAAGGTGGACTCCCAGATAGAGGAGGTATGTGGTGCTCCACACAAATGGTGTCAACTCTGTCGGCAGGGAGTCCACCCGTCACTGACCCACCAGGGGTCAGGAACATTTCTCCCAATTGATCCTCGCGGAGGACGCAGCAGAAAAGGTCTGCTGGCAGCTGTGCATCCTCCACAGGTCAATGGGATCTGTGACCGTGAGGAGCACGTCGTCGGCATAAGCCGAGAGGACAACCCGCGTGGCCCGCTCGCGCAGAGCCAATCCCGCCAACCTCCTGCGAAGCAGGCACAGGAAGGGCTCCACACAGATGGTTTGCAATTCGTCGGACATGGGGCATCCCTGACGCACTCCTCTCCCAAAGCGAAGGGGCGCAATCAAGGACCCGTTAACTTTGACTAGACACTCTGCGGTGGCGTATAAAAGTCGGACCCGGGCCACAAAATGCGGCCCGAGTCTGAAAGCACGCAGAGTCCCGAAAAGGTATTCGTGATCCACCCTGTCGAACACCTTCTTCTGATTGACGGGAGACAAAGGCGGCCGACTGACCAGTCCTCTGGGAAAGATGGATCAAATCCTGGACCAGGTGGATGTTGGCCTGGATGGACCGGCCTGGGGTGGTGGTAGATCATGATTGCCAGCACGGAGCCCAGGCAAGTTGACATAACCCGGGCAAAAATCTTTTAATCCATGCTGAGGAGGGAGACTGGACCCCAGTTTTTAAGCAGGCAGAGATCGCCCCACTTCGGCAGCCGGACGATGACTCAGTCGCCAGGCTTTCCCCCAGTACCTGCGTGTAATCGTCCCCCAGGACGTCCCAGAACGCCCTGAGGAACTCAATGGTCAGCCCGTTCAGCCTCCGGGATTTGCCTGTCGAGCGCACCTGGAGGGCGCTGGTCAACATGAGTGGAGCCTCCAATCCTTCGACGCCCTCCGGGCTGCCCTGCAGAAAGTCTTCACACAAAACCCTGCGCGAATCCTCGCTGGACGGATCCGGAGAGAACAACGCACTGTAATAACTACGGACCAGGAGGCCCATTTCCTCCAAATGTGTGACGGAGGATCCGCCGTCGGCCAGCAGCTCGATGAGCTGCTTACGGACCCCCTGCCATTTTTGCAGAGAGTAGAAGAAGGATGCGGCGCGGTCTAAATCTTCCAGGATCTGGATACGTGACCTCACATCCACGCCTCGGGACCCTTTGTGCTGCAGGTCCCTCAGCGCACCCTTCTTGCCCTTATATGTCTGCCACAGAGCCGGGACCACCACGGCATGACCGAGGCATGACTCCAATTCGAGCACCTCCCTCTCCAGGCGCCCGATCTCGGCTTCCCGCCTCATGGTCGACCCCTTTCGCGTGCTCCTGACAGAAGACGCGGATGTTGTCTTCCCACATCCTACCATAGCATCAAGGAGGGGAAGCCCCCCGTGCTTCCTTCTCCAGACGGCCCAGAATCTACGGAACGAGTCCCAGAATCGTTCGTCCTCCAGCAGCCAGTTGTTAAAGTACCAGGACCCGGACCCTGCCCGATTTCAAACGGAGTGAACTCCACCCACACCAGGTGGTGGTCCGAGCACGGCACCAGCCGCATGGAGGCCGCCAAGAAGCGGGAGACGTATGCCTGCAAAAAGTAGAGGTGGTCGATTCGTGACCCTTCTCCTCCAGACCTCCACGTGAAGGTGCTGGAGTCGGGATGGAGATTCCACCAGACGTCTACCAAGTTGAGGGAGCTGATCAGTTCCCTCAACTTCTCCACCGACGCTTGGTCGCACGGGGGACCGGAGCGATCCCCCAACTCGAGGGTGCAGGTAAAATCCACCCCCACACGCCCCCCCAGGATGATGCGCTCGCCGCTATCGATGGAGCTCAAGAGAGCGGACACTTCTTCAAAGAAGCGAGCTTGCAACGCGCCGGGCCTGGGCACGTACACGTTCACAAAGTGGAGCGGCACGCTACCCAGGCGAACGGTGATGTGGAGTAAGCAGCCCGGCAATAGGTCGTTGACACCCAAAATCTCCGGCTGAAAAGTCGGGGCCCACAAGATACCCCACTAGAAGTAGGGGTGTGGTGACTCATGTAGACCCCACCCTGCCACTCCAGGAGCCAGGTGGCTTCGTCTCCCGGAACGGTGTGGGTTTTCTGCAGAAAGCTCACCCGTATCTCCCTTCCCTAAGGACTGAGTGATTGTGAAATCTGCGGTGAGACCCCCTGCTGCACTTGATGTTGATGTTGTCGATGGTTATCTTCATGTCAAAGGTACTCAAAAGCCGTCTCCAACACCTCACTGTGAGGAGGGAGTGGAAGTGCACCTGGCCTTCCATTCACCAACAACCCATTGAGGAATGCATTAAAACGCTGCCTCAGAACCAGTTTCACGCTTGCACACTTTCCCGCTTTCTTGAGGGCGGCACGGATGGACTGGATGATCAGTGCCAGACTTGACCAATGGCCGAGGGCCAGCTGAGCCTTATTGCAGCAACCACTGCTAGCCTTGAGGAATTCCCTGAGTTCCACCATGGGGATGACAGGAGACTCGTTGGGAGGCACGAGGGACTCCACCACCTCACTGGTGATGGAATCAAGGTCATCCTCCGTGCCCCACACCGAGTCTCCATCCTCCTCCTGGTCATCACCCACCACAGACTGTGGGGCGGACGCCCCGGCCTCGCCAGCTGCTCCCATCTCTGTCACGATCCCACCTCCAGGATCGATGGCAGAGAAGTCTTCTCTGGGTTCTACTGTGAAACTGGAGCATGTGGGCACCAGAGGTTCAGGAACCCTCTTCACCTCCGTCCCCAGGCCAATGTGTGGTCCAGGGGATATTGGAGTTCCCGACTCTGGAAATCCAGCCAGAGCCGAGAACAGAGGCGGAGAGAGGAGGCCATCTCCCGCTCCGCCAGCACCCACAGGTCCAGCAGATGGGGTAGCATTTTCGGTTATAACCGGGTGTGGTGTCTTCTGGTAGTGAGTGGATTCTGGCTGGGAGGGCCGACCCATTGGGGCCTTGCCCACCTCTCCACTCAGGGCACCCGACCCAATGGCAAAATGGGATGCGTCCCCAGGCTCCCCCACCAAAAGTAGAGCTCCACTTGTTCCCACAGGAGGGGCTGCATTTAGAGGGGCCTCCCCCTCCCCTCCATCCTGAGGAATAGGGAGCTCCTGCCCAAACTTTGCAGCCTTCATGTTGGTGATGGTGTCAGGAGGAACCTGGGAGCGGACCTTGGGCTGAGCTCAGGCTCGGGTTGTGTCATGGTGTCTAGGGGACGAGCCTTTCGGTGTTTACTTTTCCTCCACGCCTTTCTTCCACCCGGACGGGCATTTCCCTCCCCGCTGGAGGCTGCGAAAACCATAGCCTCCGGAACTGACTGGGCAGTGTCTGTAGGATGTGTGTTGGAATTGGAGGTGGTGCAGTGGCGCCACACTGGGCCGCCGAGGTGGAAATGGTGGACGAACATGCCCCACCCCCTTGCAGATGTGGCACCGCGTCCGGTCCGAGGTCCAGAAGATGCGGTAGGCCGTTCCCTGGAACTCTACATCGAAATCGCCCTCCAAGACCTCCTCCCACGCCAGCTGAATAAATAGCTGGCGGCGGAAGGAGTAGACATGCCGGAGGCTGTGCTCCCAAAGATCTAGCGGGACTGGCGGGAGCCCCGACCTTACCTCCCCCAGATGGTGCAGGTGGGGGAGGAGGAGCTCACCGGGAAGGAAGGGCGGGACATTTGATAGTATTATCCGCTGCGCAGTGGACCCAAGAGGGACCACCGGCAGGAAATTCCCACCCACAGTGAGCCCTTTATTCAGGGTCAGGGACATGGTCTGCTCAGTCTTCAGGAAGAACACAGCCTTTCCCTACATTTTTGAGGCTGCCACAATGGTCGAGGGGCCGACAACCTTGGCCATTGCCTTCACACAGGCCTCTATAGACATATTGGGATGGGTGTAACTCTTCACCCCATGCTTCGATGTCAATATTTTAAATGGTGACAGGGCCACAGGAGCAGCTGCTGCAGCATAGGAAGGCCCCGCCACTGGACAGGACTGTAAAGCCATGGGGTAGACCCAGCGTTGAGAGAAAAAATAAAAATAGAAATCGAGAGAAAGGAATAACAAATAATGAGTTATCCCAAAAAGCATCGACTGGAGGGTATGGCTAGGGTGAGAGGCTGAATGAGAGGAGGGTCCGGAGGAACCAATCTATTTGCTGGTGTTAATTCAGGATGTCCTTGTGCTGGTCTTCCAGTTGGTGGTGGGAGGGGTGCGATGTCTTCAACTGGGAAAGCTGTAGTTGCCCCGGCACACTCTGCTTCTGATGTGGTTTACACAGTTAAGAGAAAGTCTCTTCACTGGGCAGCTCCAGCTATCCCAGGCTAGATCTTTGGAGTGGGGAAAGAGCTCCTATTCAATGCTTTTAAACACAGGAGCTCCCTGTTCAAACAAGCAACCCCATCCAAGGTTTTATGATCTCTTCCTTTCCCCCTCCCCACAACAATCAATGAAAGGATTACAAAACATAAACTCACATGAGTTGTCAGTTCTTCTGACCTCCTGCTTTCTTCTTTCAAAAAGACAGATGTAAACCCTTTGTTTCAATCTCAGTCTCTCCCTCTTGCAGCAGTCTTCCAGCCTCCAACCTTCAGCATCTGCACACAGCTGCATCTCGTTGATGCACTCAGCACCTCCAATTAGCCAGGAGTCACCCCACCGGGAGCTGCATGTCGTCTTGAAGGCAGTGACACTGGCGGAAAAAATATGTCGCCAGCGCACACCATCTGGGAGGACGCTCGACGTACAGGTATCTCTGCAGGGTCCAAAGGCGGAGAGTCGCAGCCTGGGTGCGGATGCACACCAGCGACTGACCGCCCTCCTCGATCAGGAGACTCAGGACCGCGGCAGAGACCCAGTGTTTCCTCTTGCCCCAGAAGAAATCGCCGAGTTTCTTCTGGATCTTGGTGGCAAATACAGGGGGCGGGGCCAAAGTGACCAACCGGGACCACAACATGGAGGCCACCAGTTGGTTTATGACCAACGCTCGGCCCCTGTAGGAAAGCACTCGGAGCAGTCCTGTCCAGCGCCCCAGCCGAGCGGTGACTTTCGCCTCCAACTCCTGCCAGTTTGCCGCCAGGCTTCCTCAGCGGGGCTAAGGTGGACTCCCAGATAGAGGAGGTGCGTGGTGCTCCACGCAAAAGGTGTCATCTCCTCCGGCAGGGAGTCCACCCGCCACTGACCAACCAGGAGTCCGGAACATTTCTCCCAATTGATTCTCGCGGAGGACGCGGCAGAAAAGGTCTGCTGGCAGTCGCGCATCCTCCGCAAGTCAATGGGATCTGTGATTGCGAGGAGCACGTCGTCGGCGTAAGCCGAGAGGACGACCCGCATGGCCGGCTCGCGCAGAGCCAATCCCGTCAACCTCCTGCGAAGCAGGCACAGGAAGGGCTCCACGCGGATGGTATACAATTGGCCGGACATGGGGCACCCCTGACGCACTCCTCTCCCAAATCGAAGGGGTGCCGTCAAGGACCCGTTAACTTTGACTGGACACTCTGCGGCGGCGTATAAAAGTCGGACCCGGGCCACAAAATGCGGCCCGAGTCCGAAAGCGCGCAGAGTCCCGAAAAGGTAATCGTGATCCACCCTGTCGAACGCCTTCTCCTGATCGAGGGAGAGAAAGGCGACCGACTGACCAGTCCTCTGGGAAAGATGGATCAGGTCCCGGACCAGGTGGATGTTGTCCTGGATGAACCGGCCCGGGACCGTGTAGGACTGGTCGGGGTGGATCATGTGGGCCAGCACGGAGCCCAGGCGGGTAGACATAGCCCGGGCAAAGATCTTATAATCCGTGCTGAGGAGGGAGACCGGACGCCAGTTTTTAAGCAGGCGGAGATCGCCCCTCTTCGGCAGCAGGACGATGACCGCCCTGCGCCACGACAGGGGCATCTCCCCGGTCGCCAGGCTTTCCCCCAGGACCCGCGCGTAATCGTCCCCCAGGACGTCCCAGAACGCCCTGAGGAACTCCACGGACAACCCATCCAGCCCTGGGGATTTGCCCCTGGAGAGCTGGTGGAGGGCGCCAGTCAGCTCCGCCAACGTGAGCGGAGCCTCCAATCCTTCGGCGCCCTCCGGGCTGACCTGCGGCAGGTCCTCCCACAAAACTCTGCGCACATCCTCGCTGGATGGATCCGGAGAGAACAACGCACTGGAATACGTCCGGACCAGGAGGCCCATTCCCTCCAGATCCGTGATGGAGGATCCGTCGTCGGCCAGCAGCTCGACGAGCTGCTTACGGACCCCCCGCCATTTTCCCAGCGAGTAGAAGAAGGGTGAGGCGCGGTCCAAATCTTCCAGGATCTGGATCCGCGACCTCACGTACGCGCCTCGGGACCCTATGAGCTGCAGGTTCCTCAGCGCGCCCTTCTGCTCTTTGTACGCCTGCCACAGGGCCGGGTCCACGACGGCATGACCGAGGCGGGATTCCAAGTCGAGCACCTCCCTCTCAAGGCGCCCGATTTCGGCTTCCCGCCTCTTGGGCGACCCCTTCGCGTACTCCTGACAGAAGACGCGGATGTGAGTCTTGCCCACATCCCACCACAGCCTCAAGGAGGGGAAGCCCCCCTGCTTCCTTCTCCAGTCGGCCCAGAATCGACAGAAGGAGTCCCGAAATCGCACGTCCTCCAGCAGCCGGTTGTTAAAGTGCCAGTACGCGGACCCCGCCCGCTTGCGGAGCGGAGTGAACTCCGCCCACACCAGGCGGTGGTCCGAGCACGGCACCAGCCGCATGGAGGCCGCCGAAACGCGGGAGACGTACGCCTGCGAAATGTAGAGGCGCTCGATTCGCGACCCCCCTCCTCCAGACCTCCACGTGAAGGCGCTGGAGTCGGGATGGAGATTCCGCCAGACGTCCACCAAGTTAAGGGAGCTGATCAGTCCCCTCAACTTCTCCACCGACGCTTGGCCGCGCTGGGGACCGTAGCGATCCCCTACTTCGAGGGTGCAGTTAAAATCCCCCCCAAGGATGATGCACTCTCCGCTATCGATGGAGCTCAAGAGAGCGGACACTTCTTCAAAGAAGTGCGGTTGCAACGCGCCGGGCCTGGGCGCGTACACGTTCACAAAGTGGAGAGGCACGCTACCCAGGCGAACGGCGAGGTGGAGCAAGCGGCCCGGCACTAGCTCCTTGACCCCCAAGATCTCCGGCTGAAAAGTCGGGGCCAACAAGATCGCCACCCCACTAGAAATAGGGGTGAGGTGACTCATGTAGACCCCACCGTGCCACTCCAGGAGCCACGTGGCTTCGTCTCCCGGAACGGTGTGGGTTTCCTGCAGAAAGCTCACCGCGTATCTCCCTTCCCTGAGGACTGAGAGATTGTGAAATCTGCGGTGAGCCCCTCTGCTGCCGTTGATGTTGAGGCTGGCTATGGTTATCTTCATGTCAAAGGTAATTAAAACCCGTCACAAACACCTCACTGTGAGGAGGGAGTGGAAGTGCACCTGGCCCTCCACTCCCCCAGCAACCCATTGAGGAACACATTAAAACGGCGCCTCTCAACCAGTTTCACGTCCACGCGCTTGCCCGCTACCTTAAGGGCGGCACGGACGGACTGGATGATCAGCGCCAGATTCGACCAACGGTCGAGGGCCAGCTGAACTTTATTGCGGCAACCTCTGCAAGCCGCGAGGAAATCCCGGAGTTCCGCCGTGGGGATGAGAGGAGATTCAGTGGGAGGCACGAGAGACTCCACCACCTCACTGGCGATGGAATCAAGATCATCCTCCGTGCCCCACACCGAATCCCCATCCTCCTCAGGGTCATCACCGCCACTGGCCGACACACCCACCACACACTGTGGGGCGGACGTCCCGGCAGCGCCAGCTGATCCCGCTTCCATCAGGATCCCACCCCCAGGATCGATGGCGGAGGAGTCCTCTCTTTGTTCTATTGTGAAACTGGAGCCTGTGGGCGCCAGCAGTTCAGGACCCCCCTCACCTCCATCCCCAGGCCAATGAGTGGTCCAGGGGAGACAGGCGTTCCCGACTCCAGAAATACAGCCGGAGCCGAGACCTGAGGAGGCGGAGGGAGGAGGACATCTCCCCCTCCGCCAGCACCCACAGGCCCAGCAGATGGGGCAGCGTTCTCGGTTACAACCGGGTCGGGTGTATCCTGGTTGGTGGTGGACTCCAGCTGGGAGGGCTGACACTTTGAGGCCCCGCCCTCCCCTTTACTCAGGGCACCCGACCCAGTGGCAGTGGCAGAATGGGTGGCGTCCCCAGGCTCCTCCATCACAAGCACGGCTCCACTGGCTTCCCCTGGAGGGGTCACATGTACAGGTGTCTCCCCCTCCACTCCATCCTGAGGAATAGGGATCTCCTGCCCAGACTTTGTGGCCTTGGTGGTGGCGTTACGGGAAACCTGGGGACCCGAAACCGGAGGCAGCTCACCTTCAACAGATGGGCCCTGCGCCTCAGGGCCCCTTGTCACCTCTGTGGAAGGCTGCCTTCTCCTCTTTTTCCCAGTTATGTGCGGAGGCTCAGAGACCTCCATATTATCAGAGGCCTCCACCTCAGCACTCACCTTTTTTTTATTCACCCTGGGCCTGAGCCCAGCCCTGGGGCAAGTTGACTCCCCGATATCGGGCTTTGTGCTGAGCTCAGACTCGGGTAGTGTCTCTGTGTCCAGGGGACGCGCCTCTCGATGTTGATTTCTCCTCCGCGCCTTCCTTCCACTTGGACGGTCACCCCCTCCCTGCCGGAGGCCATGAAAACCACAGCCTCCGGTACCGACTGTATGGTATCTGGTAGAGGAGTAGGGGGGGTGGGAGGAGGTGCAGCGGTGCCACCCTGGGCCGCCGATTTGGAGTTGGCAGGAGGGAGGTTGGGGCAGTTCTTACGAACATGGCCCACCCCCTTACAGACATGGCACCGCACCCCGTCCAAGGTCCAGAAGACGCGGTAGGCCATCCCCTGGAACTCTACATTAAAGTGGCCCTCTGTAACCTCCTCCCACGCCAGCTGCATGAATAACTGGCGGCGGAAGGAGCACACGTGTCAGAGGCTGTTCTGCCGAAGACCGAGCGGGACTGGGATGAGCCCCGTCATTACCTGCCCCAGACGGTGCAGGTGGGGAAGAAGGAGCTCACCAGGAATGAAGGGCGGGACATTGGATGGAGTGAGCCTTTGCATAGTTTCCTCCAGGTGGTCCACTGGCAGGAAGGTCCCTCCCACGGTGAGCCCCTTGCTCAGAGCCAGGGACACCGCCTGCTCGGTCTTCAGGAATAACACTGCTTTCCCGTACATTTTAGAGGCTGCAACAATGGCCGAAGGGCCGACAACCTCGGCCATTGCTTTCACACATGCCTCTACAGTCATGTTCGGGTGGATGTCGCTATTGACCCCATGTTTCGATGTTAATAAAGCAAACGCCGACGGGGCAACAGGTGCAGCTGCAGCAGCCGCAGCAGCATATGAACGGGAAGGCCGCGCCACCGGCGAAGGAGGGCTTGCCATGGGGTCTAAGAGCCACGTCCACCCCCAAGAAACAAAGCAAATTTACAATTGAAACAATAAACAAACAAACTGTAAACAAAGTGGAGTGGGAGTTGAGGAGGATAGGGGTAGGAAGGTAAAAGAAAATGGGAGGATAGATAACTGAGGCGACTGAGTGGAGGAAGGGAGAGAAAGGCTGACAGGGATGTTTGATCCAGCTGCCAGTTGGAGCACCTTTGTAACAATTAGTCCAAAACTGTTTGTTGTCTTCTAGTTGGGGGAGGCTTCTTCGCCCGGGATGGCTGAAGCCGCCCGGTACTCTCCTCTTCTGCTTTTAACAAAAAAAGTCTTCCCCAGGCAACTCCAGCTGTCCCGAGCAGGTAATTGGGGTGGGAACGGTGCTCCCTGTGTGCAAGCACCAATACAAATACAGGGGCCCCCTACTGGATTTGGCAGCCCCGCCCAAGTCTTCCGGCCTCTTCTCCCTCCCCCCAAACAGTCGAAAATTAAGTTCCAGAGATGTAGAGGAAAGGATAGCGAAGATGATTCTCGACAGGAGCGAGAGTAGTTGTTATGGGGGACTTTAACTTTCCAAATATTGACTGGAAATACTGTAGTTCGAGTACATTAGATAGGTCAGCTTTTGTCCAGTATGTGCAGGAGGGTTTTCTGACACAGTATGCAGACAGGCCAACCAGGGGGGATGCCACATTGGATTTGGTACTGGGTAATGAACCCGGCCAGGTGTTAGATTTAGATGTAGGTGAGCACTTTGGTGATAGTGATCACAATTCGGTTAGGTTTACCTTAGCGATGGGCAGGGACAGGTATATACCGCAGGGCAAGACTTATAGCTGGGGGAAAGGAAATTATGATGCGATTAGGCAAGATTTAGGATGCGTAGGATGGGGAAGGAAACTGCAGGGGATGGGCACAAATGAAATGTGGAGCTTATTCAAGGAGCAGCGACTGCGTGTCCTTGATAAGTATGTACCTGTGAGGCAGGGAGGAAGTTGTCGAGCGAGGGAGCCGTGGTTTACTAAAGAAGTTGAAGCGCTTGTCAAGAGGAAGAAGAAGGCTTATGTTAGGATGAGACGTGAAGGCTCAGTTAGGGCGCTTGAGCGTGACAAGCTAGCCAGGAAAGATCTAAAGGGAGAGCTATGAAGAGCGAGGAGAGGACACGAGAAGCCATTGGCGGATAGGATCAAGGAAAACCCTCAGGCTTTCTATAGGTATATCAGGAATAAAAGAATGACTAGAGTTAGATTAGGGCCAATCAAGGATAGTAGTGGGAAGTTGTGTGTGGAATCAGAGGAGATAGGGGAAGCGTTAAATGAATATTTTTCGTCAGTATTTACAATAGAGAATGAAAATGTTGTCGAGGAGAATACTGAGATACAGACTACTAGGCTCGATGGGATTGAGGTTCACAAGGAGGAGGTGTTAGCAATTTTGGAAAGTGTGAAAATAGATAAGTCCCCTGGGCAAGATGGGATTTATCCGAGGATTCTCTGGGAAGCCAGGGAGGAGATTGCAGAGCCTTTGTCCTTGATTTTTATGTCGTCATTGTCGACAGGAATAGTGCCGGAAGTCTGGAGGATAGCAAATGTGCCCTTGTTCAAGAAGGGGAGTAGAGACAGCGCTGGTAATTTTAGACCTGTGAGCCTTACTTCGGTTGTGGGTAAAATGTTGGAAAAGGTTATAAGAGATAGCATTTATAATCATCTTGAAAAGAATAAGTTCATTAGAGATAGTCAGCACGGTTTTGTGAAGTGTAGGTCGTGCCTCACAAACCTTATTGAGTTTTTCGAGAAGGTGACCAAACAGGTGGATGAGGGTAAAGCCGTTAATGTGGTGTATATGGATTTCAGTAAGGCGTTTGATAAGGTTCCCCACGGTAGGCTATTGCAGAAAATACAGAAGTATGGGATTGAAGGTGATTTAGAGCCTTGGATCAGAAGTTGGCTAGCTGAAAGAAGACAGAGGGTGGTGGTTGATGGCAAATGTTCATCCTGTAGTTTAGTTACTAATGGTGTACCGCAAGGATCTGTTTTGGGGCCACTGCTGTTTGTCATTTTTATAAATGACCTGGATGAGGGTGTAGAAGGGTGGGTTAGTAAATTTGCGGATGACACGTAGGTCGGTGGAGTTGTGGATAGTGCCGAAGGATGTTGTAGGTTACAGAGGGACATAGATAGGCTGCAGAGCTGGGCTGAAAGATGGCAAATGGAGTTTAATGCTGAAAAGTGTGAGGTGATTCACTTTGGAAGGAGTAACAGGAATGCAGAGTACTGGGCTAATGGGAAGATTCTTGGTAGTGTAGATGAGCAGAGAGATCTTGGTGTCCAGGTACATAAATCCCTGAAGGTTGCCACCCAGGTTAATAGGGCTGTTAAGAAGGCATATGGTGTGTTAGCTTTTATTATTAGGGGGGATCGAGTTTCGGAGCCACGAGGTCATGCTGCACCTGTACAAAGCTCTGGTGCGGCTGCACCTGGAGTATTGCGTGCAGTTCTGGTCACCACATTATAGGAAGGATGTGGAAGCTTTGGAAAGGGTGCAGAGGAGGTTTTCTAGAATGTTGCCTGGTATGGAGGGAAGGTCTTACGAGGAAAGTCTGGGGGACTTGAGGTTGTTTTCGTTAGAGAGAAGGAGGAGGAGAGGTGACTAATAGAGACATATAAGATAATCAGAGGGTTAGATAGGTTGGATAGTGAGAGTCTTTTGCCCCGGATGGTGATGACAAACACGAGGGGACATAGCTTTAAGTTGAGGGGTGATAGATATAGGACAGATGTGAGAGGTAGTTTCTTTACTCAGATAGTAGTAAGGGCGTGGAACGCCCTGCCTGCAACAGTAGTGGACTCGCCAACTTTAAGGGCATTTAAGTGGTCATTGGAAAGACATATGGATGAAAATGGAATAGTGTCGGTCTGATGGTTTCACAGGTCGGCGCAACATCGAGGGCCGAAGGTTCTGTACTGCGCTGTAATGTTCTATGTTCTACCTCTCTCCACTTTTTCCAGTCTCCACTCTGCAGTTGCTGCAGCACAGGTGCAGCTGCTCCCCCTGATTGCTGGCAGGAAGTGCTTCAAATTGCCCAGCCAATCCCAGTGTTGTACCTGTCCTGGGAGTGTTTGATGGGGACAGTGCAGAGGGAGCTTTACTCTGTATCTAACCCCATGCTGTACCTCTTCTGGGAGTGTTTGATGGGGACAGTGTAGAGAAAGATTTACTCTGTATCTAACCCCATTTTTTTCCTCTTTTTTCTTTTCTTTCCCCCGTTTTTTAAACTTGTGTTGAACTGAACAGTTTAGAGGCAGCTTGAATCTGTATCGAAGCCGTGCTGCCCTTGCCATAAACTTCAGCACAAATAAAATTCCTATCCAAACTCGCACCAAGTTAAAGGCCTGCTCAAGTCACAAACAGAAACCCGACCGGAATCCAACGGAGCAATATGGGACCCGAGCCCGACCCGGCCCAGGTCCCTCCATTTTCCCCTGAGACCGACCCGACCCGACCCAAGCCCAAAGGTCGAGTTTGGAAGAATAGCCCAACACATGTCATCGGATCCCATCGGGTTCGGGTCGGGTAACAGGCCTTTCCACCAAGTCCCGTTGATCCATCACTACTATGCTCACTGGCTTACGTTGGTTCCTGGTCCAGTAATGCCTCGATTTTAAAATTCTCATCCTAGCTTTCTGACCCAACTCATTCCGAACTACTCAGAAATGAAACTGCCTCCTCAAAATACTAAATGTTGGTTTGTTTGAGGGAACACCTTCACATCACGGACTGCTGTGGTTCAGGATGAAGGCCCACCATTTTCTCATGGCAACCAGGGATGGGGAAGTAATGCTGGCCTTCCTTGTCAGTATCACCCATATCCTGAGAACGGATAGACAGGAAATAAAATAGGAATAAAATCAATGAGTTTGTAATTGACGGATTGAAACCAGGCGAGGTCTGTGATCAGAGAGAGATGTTATAATCCGATAAACAAATTGTCAACACAATTTATCTCACCAGCCCTTTGTGCTTGTCTTTATGCTGTTGTCTTCATCAGAAAACAAGTAACAATTAATCTCGGGATTAAAAACTGCTGAATGTCAATTGTACACATGAGATACGTACTCAATGATTTCTGTTATCAGACAGTCAGAGAATCACATAGCACAGGAGGAGACTATTTAACAAATCGTACCAGTTCCAGCACTTTGAAGGAGATTTCCCAATTATTCCTCTCCCCTGTTCTTTTCTCCCAGTCCAGTAAATCATCCTGTTAGTATTGATCCAATTCCTGACTGAAAGTTTCTGTTAAATCTGCTTCCACAACCCTTTCAGGAAGGGAATTCCAAATCATAAACACTCGCCGTGTAAAGAAAAGAAAATCTCCTCATCTCTCCTCTGTTTGTTTGTTAATCAACATTAAACTGTGTTCTCTGGTTACTGACCCTTCATCCAGTGATACCAGATTCTCCTTATTTATTCTAGAAAAACACATCATCATTTTCAGCCCGTCGATTAAATCTCCCTTTTATCTTCTCTGCTCTAAGGAGAACAATCTCATCTTCTCTCCACATAACTGAAGTCCCTCATTCCCGTTACCATTCTAGTATATCACCGAGACAGCATCGCCAAGGCCTTGGAATCCTTCATAAAGTGTGGTGTCCAGAATGGGACACAATATTCCAGCTGAGGCTTAAACAGTCATTTACCTAGTCTTAGCAGAATGTTCTTGTGTTGTTTTTTTAATTCTTTGCTTCTAGTTATAATTCTAACGACCCCCTAAGCCTTTTTAAATCCTTCACCACTTGTCCAGCCACCATTGAAGATGTCTGTACATACACGCCCAGACTCTGTGCTCCTGTACCATCTTTTAAATGGTGCAGTTCAGTTTCTATTCACTCCCCTTATTATCCCTCACAAAATAACCACTTCCCCAGTACTATGTGTTAAATTTCATTCACCATGTGTATTCTCATTTCACCATGAGACTGTCCATGTCCTCCTTAATCCTGCTACTGTCTGCCACACTAGTGACAGCATTTATGATTTACATGTCATCTGCAATAGTTGAAATTAAGGGGCGGCACAGTGGCGCAGTGGTTAGCACCGCAGCCTCACAGCTCCAGGGACCCGGGTTCGATTCCGGGTACTGCCTGTGTGGAGTTTGCAAGTTCTCCCTGTGTCTGCGTGGGTTTTCTCCGGGAGCTCCGGTTTCCTCCCACAAGCCAAAAGACTTGCAGGTTGATAGGTAAATTGGCCATTATAAATTGTCACTAGTATAGGTAGGTGGTAGGGAAATATAGAGACAGGTGGGGATGTTTGGTAGGAATGTAGGATTAGTATAAATGGGTGGTTGATGTTCGGCACAGACTCGGTGGGCCGAAGGGCCTGTTTCAGTGCTGTATCTCTAATCTAATCTAATTCTATGTCATTTATATATTTATCTATATGTCAGGACGAGCACTGTTTCTAATATCGACCCCTGAGATACAGCACTGTATTCTCCCCCTCCCCCAGTCTGAACAATGTCTGTTCACCACTTTTCGCTGCTTTCTCTCCCTGAGTCAGTATCATATCCACACTATCACTCTCACAATAATCCATGTCATACATTTTTCATAACAAGTCTATGAAATGTCATTTGATTACAGGTCTTTTGAAAGTCTATATACATAACACTAAACACACTATCCTCATCAGCTCTCACAGTTCTGTCATCAACGAACTTGATCAGGATTATCAGACATGATTTTCCATTAACCTATCCGGCCTGTTTGTCAATTATTATCCCATGTTTTTCCAAGGATTATATATTTTTGTACTGGGTTATGGCCTCTAGAAATTTCCAACCACCAACATTACACTGACTGGTCAGTAGGTGCAGGGATTATCTTATCTCTCCTTTTTAAAACAGGATGTAACATTTGCAACCCTTCAGTCCTCTGTCACCACTCCCATATCCAAGGAGGATTGGAAGATTCTGGCCAGTGCCTTTGGTATTTCCATCATTCCTTCCCTCAGCAACCCTCACTCATCCCATCCAGACCAGCTAAATGTTCTACTTTATTCTGGTACAAAAGTACTGGATTGAAAGGGGTTAACTCAACCTGTTTGTTCAGTGACTGTAATTAATGTCAGTCTCTTTGGACACTAATTGTGTCACTGGAGGGTTTCCCTCTTCTATCAATAAGGGTCTTCATTTAATGTCTTACCCAAAGTGTCAGCTGGAGCATCAAACCCGGCACTTACAGGGATCAGCAGCTCCAGAGAGAGGGAGAGGATAGATCAGAATCTGTGAGCAGTAGATTGGAACGTTACAACAATGGGTCAGAATCTGAGAACAATAGATTGGAATGTTACAACAATGGACAGCAGGAGTTTCTCCTCTTGGTTTGGTTTAGTTACTGCAGTTTATACTTGGCTAACATTAGAATGGCGGATCTATTATGCACTGAAGATGATTCAAACAATTTACTATCCCAGCCTTGCTATTATTGGTGTCCCCGGTAAGTCTCTGTATCCAACTAATAGATTCATAAACCATATTTCAGTGAATTAGTGTTCTTGTCATTTAAATCGTGAGAAGACTGAATCCATTGTCTTCACTTTCTGTCACAAACTCTATTCCCTCTCCACGATCTGCGATCCCCTCGCTGAGGCTGAACCAGGAAGTTTCCAGCCTCTGGTATCTTTAATGCTGAGCTCAGTTGATCCCCATATTAACTCCACCTCCAACCCGACATATTGTTACAGCTAGGTGATGAGGGTTCACAGTCGGTCCTCTTGTCCTTCCTCTTATTTGACTGCTATAGTGTTTGTTCTTTTTTAACCGTGGATGTATTTACCATTTTTGTGTTGTTTTGCTTTTTACCTTTGGTGTAATAGTGAAGGAACCAATCGGAAAGGTTTTCATGAGCTTAACCATGAAAGAGGTGAGTTTAATACACTTAACATCTAAACCCAATCAAAATAAAATAATAAAAACATACATTATACATTTATGCTGCCACTGACACAAGAATCTCACGTACACAAAAAGATTACAGAATAAGAAGTAAAATCGTGGCTGGATTAGAGTCCAGAATAAATCAAAGGTCGAATTTGAATGCGGAATACAGGCTCAAAGGCAGGATTCTTGGTAGTGTGGATGAACAGAGGGATCTTGGGGTCCATGTCCATTGATCGCTCAAAGTTGCCACCCAAGTTGATAGGGTTGTAAAGAAGGCGTATGGTGTGTTGGCTTTCATTAACAGGGGGATTGAGTTTAAGAGCCACGAGGTTATGCTGCAGCTCCATAAGGCCCTGGTTCGTCCACAATTGGAATATTGTGTTCAGTTCTGGTCGCCTCATTATTGGAAGGATGTGGAAGCTTTAGAGAGGGTGCAGAGGAGATTTACCAGGATGCAGCCTGGACTGGAGGGCATGTCCCACGAAGAAAGATTGAGGGAGCTAGGGCGTTTCTAATTGGAGCGAAGAAGGATGAGAGGTGACTTGATAGAGGGGGACAAGATGATGAGAGGCATAGATAGAGTGGATCGTCAGAGACTTTTTCCCAGGGTGGAAAGGGCTATCACCAGGGGGCATAATTTTAAGGTGAGTGGAGGAAGGTTTCTGGGAGATGTCAGAGGTAGGTTCTTTACACAGAGAGTGGTGGGTGCGTGGAATGAGCTGCCAGTGGTGGTGGTCGAAGCAGATACATTAGGGACATTTAAGCGACTCTTGGATAGATACATGGATGATAGTAGAATGAAGTGTAGGTAGTTAGATGGATCTTAGAATAGGTTAAAGGTTCGGCACAACATCGTGGGCCGAAGGGCCTGTACTGTGCTGTACTGTTCTATGTTCTATGTTCTAAAACATAATATGCAGTCTGTGAGGTTTGATAAATCCCTGATCTTCTGGCTGAAGTTGTACTCTTGAAGTCTTTGGCTGGTCGAAGTGCCCGTTGTGACTGATCCACATGGTTCAGGATGTTCTTGAAGGCAGACTGGTAGGTGGCCTTTTTACCCTGGTGCCTCAGTCTGTAGTAATCTGTAGGATTGGAGGGTCCACAGTCGCTGGTGGTTTTCAAACTTGTGATGTCATCTGATGAGAGACAGAAAGAGAACGGGACTTGGGGTGGTGGGGGGCTAGGGGAGGGGGGAAGGAGACCACCCTTCTGCTTCTGCCAGTTTGAATCACTGGTTTGTCTGTCTTTGCCCAGGGGAAGCTCCCAGCTTTCACAGAGATGGTCAGACGGTCTCATGGCTGCCTCAATATATTTTCTGGAGCCTTCTAATGAGATTCAAGGTGAGGAATTTCCATCTCCCTAGGGCTCAGGATGCCATTCTTTACACTTGGAGTAGTTTACGCTTTCAAAGTCAGTGTGTCAGGATGTCCTTGAATTGCATGCTAATGAACGCAATCTTAGTCTCAAGAGTAAGCCATTATTTTGGGTCCAGGCTCATCAGACATGTGTCTCCGATTGAAGACGTTGGAATGTGAAAAGGTGCTTCAGATACAAATTGCAGTGGCCATCTTGACTGCCAGTTTTTGCAGGATTTTTTCCATTAAAACTTTAATGTAAGTTTCCAACTGATGAACTAAAATTCCTCATTGGCGTATCGTGTTTCATTGACACCAATAACATTTCTTTAATATGTGCCTCAGCCTACCAGCTGCGTAAACCCTCATCATGACATTGTTAAATCCACATTTGACTCTTCCAATTCTATCCTGGTCACCCTGCAATTATAAATCCATAAAATGATGTGAACTGCACAGCTGGCCACTTTTAGTGTGGTCCGCACAGTGTCCCATGTTGGGCAGGGATCTAGCCTGGGTGCCATGTATGTGTTGTTAGTGTGAGGAGGCGTTAGTACTGATGTCAATCAGCCATTTTGGCAGCATTGATGTACGATTTTGAAACTTTGTCTGTGCATGTCCACTGACCACCTGTGTAAGTCACTCTCAGCAGAGCATAGATTCAGCAGCACGGGGAACACCGCACCCTCCCCCGACCCCCCATCCCCACCACCACCCCCAAAGTTATTTTATAGGATCAGGCATCCAACTTACAGGTGAGGGGCTTTAGACTTAGTTCTGTGATTGCAAAGTTAGTGGAGGTGCTGTGGATGGTTTTCTGGAGGTTGTGTTGTGAGCTGCTGCAGACATTCAGGGAGGACAGAGGATATGGTGACCCAACACTGGACGAGGTATTGGGACTGTAGTTAAAGTGTCTCTGGGTCTGAAACATGATCAACAAATGAAGCAGAGGCTGCAGAGAGGGGAGTCTCTGTAAAGAGAAAAGAGGAGGGGGCTCTGCCCTACCCACCCGGGGTGTTCCAAGGGCACTTTTTCTACCTACACCTAACCCAGGAGCAGTGTGTGAGGTGACTCTGATTCAATAAGGAGGTGGTCACAGAGCTGTGTCTACTCCTGTAACACGACCTGGAGCCTCACACCAGGGTGGGGACGGAGCTGTCAGTGGCCGTTAAAGTCACAGTTTCATTGATCTTCACTGCATCCGAATCATTCCCCAGGCAGGAGTGGGCGGCATATCCAACAGAGTCACAGAGAGTCAGAGTCATTTACGAAATAGGAGGAGGCCATTCGGCCCCTCTGTACCAGCTCTCTGTGGAACAATCCAGTCAGCCCCACTCCCCCGCTCAATCCCCGTATCCCTGCAAGTTCATTTCCTTCAGATGTCCATCCAGTTTCCTTTTGAAATAATTGATTGTCTCGGCTTCCACCACCCTCACGGGCAGTGAGTTCCAGCTGATAAACATCCACTGTGTAAAAAAGTTCTTCCTCCTATTCCCCCTGCATCTCTTACCCAAAACCTTCCATCTGTGTCCCCTAGTCCGTATTTCATCAGTTAATGTGAACAGTTTTTCCTTGTCTATCTTCTCTAAACCGATTATAATCTTGTACACTTCTATCAAATCTCTCTCAATCTCCTTTACTCCAGGGACAGCAACTCCATCTTCTCCAAACTAACCTTGTAACTAAAACACCCCTATCCCTGGAAGCATTCTAGTAGAATCATAGAATCATCGAAAGTTAAGGCACAGAAAGCAGCCACTTGGCCCATCTTGTCTGCGCCAGCCAGAAAATGATCCATCTATTCTAATCCCATCTTTCAACATTTGGTGCGTAGAGCTGCAGATTACAGCACTTAAAGTGGATATCCAGACTATGTTTGAATGAGTTGAGGGTTTCTGACTCAACTACCCTTTCAGGTAGTGAATTGCAGACCCAGCACCACCCTCATCTCCCCTCTGATCTTTCTACCAATCACTTTAACTCTATTCCTCCTCTTCGATGCTATGGTGAATAGAGTCTTCACCTCCAGTCCATCCAGGCCCGTTGCAATTTTGTACATTTCAATCAGATGTCCCCTCAGCCATCTCTGTTCCAAGGAGAACAACCCCAGTCTATCCAATCTTTCTTTATAGCTGCAGTTTTCCAGTCCTGGCAACATCCTCGAAAATCTCCTCTGTACCCTCTCTAGTGCAGTTACATCCTTTCTGTACTGAGGAGACCAGAGCTGTACACAGCACTCAAGTTGTGGCCTAATCAATGAATTATACAGTTCCAGCCTAACCTCCCTGTTCTTCTATTCTGTACCTGGGCTAATAAAGGAAAGGATTCCATATGCCTCCCTAACCACCTTATCGACCTCTCCTGCTACTTTCAGGGATGTGTGGACATTCAATCCAAGGTCCCTCACTTTCTCTACACTTCTCAGTATCTTGCCATCAATCCTGTATTCCTTTGCCTTGCTTCACCTCCCGAAATGCATCAGATCATACTTCTCCAAGTTGAATTCCTTTTGCCACGGTTCTGCCCATCTGACCAGGCCATCACTATCTTTCTGTCGTCCACAGCTATCCTCCTCGCTAGCTACCACAGGGTCAATCTTTGTGTCGTCTGCAAACGTCTTGATAATGCCCCCTACATTTAAGTCCATATCATTAATATAGACCACAAAAAGCAAGGGATCCAGTACTGAGCCCTGCGGAACGCCAGTGGAAACAGCCTTCCAGTCTCTAAAACAGCCATCAACAATATCCCTTTCTTTCCTGCCACTGAGTCAATCTTGTATCCACCTTGCTGCATTTCCCTGGATCCCGTGGGATTTTTTTTAATGAACCAATCTGCCATGTAGGACCTTGTCAAAAGCCTTGCTAACATCCAGGTAGAGCACATCAACTGCACTACCCTCATCTATCTTTCTTGTTACTTCTTCAAAAAATTCGACCAAGTTGGTCAAACAAAATCTTCCCTTAACAGATCCATACTGACTATCCTAAAATAAATAGAGGTGGTGAGTAGAGAAGAAGGAAAGTTATTGTGAACCTTTATAAAGCTCTGGTTCGCCCCCAACTGGAGTGCTGCATCCAGTTCCATTCACCATAGTTTAGGAAGGATGTGAGTGTCCTTGACAGGGTGTAGAGGAGATTTACCAGAATCGTTCCAGGGATGGAGGATTTTAGCTACAAGGTTACTCTGGAAAAGCCTGTAATATTTTCCTTGGAGTAAAGTAGATTGAGGGGAGATTTGATAGAGGTATCCAAGGTAATGACGTGTTTGGATAAGGTGGACAATAAAAGATGTTCCCATTAGTTAATGGTACAAGGAAGAGAGTTAAGGTGGTGGGACAGAGATACAGGGGGATGTGAGGAATAACGTTTTTACACAGTGAGAGGGAATGGCCTGGAAATCACTGCCTACGAGGGTGGTGGAAGCAGTGATGGTGAATGATTTCAAAAGGATATTGGATGGACACTTGAGGGAAATAAACTTTCAGGAATGTGGAGACAAAGCTGGGGAATGAGACTGACTGGATTTATCTACAAAGAACTGGCATGGACCCGATGGGCCGAGTGGCCTCTTTCTGTGCTGAAATGACTATGACTCCCTGACAGGGGATTACTATTACTACTGCTTTCCTATACTGGGAAAGTTTATAATGGACTGGGCAGTATCACCCTGTTGAACCCTGTGATGTAAGTGAAATGTTTGATGCCCCACAACATGGTTAACAAATGTCCTTCACAAACAGAGTAAATCAGTTCAGTCCCACTCACCATTCTGGATCATTCACAATGGGGAGTAGTTTCTCCTGGTTTTCTCTACGTATAACAGCAGCCAGGCTTTTCAATGTGCCCCCACCTCCATGTGGTAAGTGTTGTCAGGGTTATGTAAGATAAGAAACGTTACCTGGTCGACAGATTTCTTCAATTGTGCTGCTGTTTCCGTGTTCTCTTCAGTCTAACCGGGTTAAACCTGGTCATCATCACCATTAGGTAGTTTATAAAGAGGAATGACAGTCTCTGCAAATCGAGGGATGAGGGTCCACTGATAACCCACCAGCCTGAGGATAGGACTCAGGGCAGTCTTTGAGGTGCACAGGGGTGACTGAGTTGAGTTTGTGATGGTCAATAGTCAGTCACCAGCTGCCATCCGGTTTTCTAACCGGCCAAATCGGGCAGTTAGCAATGAATGTGTCTTTGTGAATTACACCCTGGTATAACAATGACCTGATAGTGTCTGGAATATATGATATAATCTCAGCTCGGTAAGAATACTGCTTCATCGAGCATGCAATGGTCAGTTAATTTCTTCAGGTCTGCTCATGTTTCCACTGTCATCTTTATGGGTTGTGAATACACTCAGCACCGACTCGAGAATCGCCTGTACCTCAGGGTGATCAGAGGTGTCTGGTTCACACTCCTCTGATATTTTAATCATGAATATTGAGGATGCAATGGACACCAGAGCAGGGGTATGGTTTAATGTTCTAAAATATACAAATATAGAGATAATCAATTACTGCTGATAACCTTTGAGCACATTACTGCCCAGTAGTCCCTGTCCATTATGCAGGATCATATAAAAGGGAGGTAGGACTTTGACATGAACTCTGTTCCCTCTCCTGCACCACTGTAAGATCTGATCCAGGGTCACAGATTAACTAAAATGAGGTATAAGGGTAACTAGCAGTTTATTGAGGAGTGATAGCTCAAATACAGCACAGCATCAGAATAGACATAGTAGACATACGACCTGTGACATGCGAGAAAGGCTTTCTGTTAATGGATCAGATGTTCGAAGCTATTATTAAGGATGGTAGAAAATTGAAGGTGATCAGGTAGAGTCAACATAGTTTTGTGAAAGGGACGTCATGTTTAACCAATTTATTGGAGTTCTTTGAAGAAGTAAAGGGGAGCCGGTAGGTTTAGTGTATTTAGATTTCCAGAAGGCATTTGCTAAGGTGCCACATCAAACATTATTGCGGAAAATAAAAACTGATGCTGTAGGGGGTAACATTTCGGTATGGATAGAAGATTTGCTACCTAACAGCTAACAGAGAGTAGGAAAAAATGGGTCATTTCCGGTTTGGTCAGATGTAACGAGTGGTGTGCCACATGGATCAGTGCTGGGGACCTAACATTTTACAATTTAACTAAATGACTTGGATGAAGGGTCCGAAGGTATGGTTGCTAAATTTGCTGATGACACAAAGACAGGTGGGAAAGTAAGTTGTGAAGAGGACATAAGTGGTCTACAAAGGGATATAGATAGGTTGGGTAAGTTGGCAAAGATCTAGAAAATGTAGTATAATGTGATAAAATGTGGAATTGCCCATTTTGGCAGGTAGAATAAAAAAAGAAGCATATTATCTGAATGGTGAGAGATTGCAGAGCTGGAAGATGCAGAGGAACTGGATGTCATAGTGCACGAATTGTATAAGGTTATTATGCAGATGTGGAAGTGAGCAGAAAGGCATGGCACTATGCTTAACGGGAAATATAGCCAAGTTAGGAATAGTAGCTTTGCTGAGCTTTGATTTTATGTGGCAGAAACCACAATTAAATAGTTAAAAGTAAAGGCAGAGTGTGTGAGACAGTAAAGACTAGCCGACACTGGTAATTACAAGGACATCTGTTTTTTTATGGCCTGAGTGTATGACTCCCTGTGGTTTGAAGTAGATGGACTCATATGAATCAAATGATGTCCATCCCTGTGTGAGTGATAAGGAGTGCTAGGCCCCTCTTATCTTCGTGAACTGCCACTACTTGATGTTGCTGCAGACGGCACGAAACACTCAGGAATGTACACCTAATAGAGATAGCAGGATGCGCCGCAATTACTTGTCACAGGGTAGAGACAGACTCATGATCTATGTAGGGAGTGAGACCAGCATGGTTATTGATGATTCCTATGCTCTTGCTAATTAGCTTGCTTATCCGCTTTGTTTTATCTTGCTGGTACAAAACAATATTTTATTAGTAACAAGTATGTATTGAGAATGGAGTGTGTTGTAACCTCAGTAACAGATGTACTGCATGTCACCACGTGGGTGAAGTTGAATTGTACCGCACTGATTGGTTAAACAAGGAGGTGTAGCATGAATCTTAATGTATAAACAGTAGTACCTGTATCACAAACTTTACTTACTCTGGGTGGGGGGGGGGACCCGACAGACTCTGGTGGAGTCAGTGCTGCTGTTCTCAGAGGAAGTCCGCTGGCGACTGCGCAAATAAAGTAATTGATTTTACCTACGCATCTGACTCAGTATATTTACTGAACCAGACTGAAGGCAAAAAGAACTCAGAATAACACAGGTGCAACACGTAATTAGGAAACTAATCGAGTGTTATCATGTATTGCAGGAGGAATTGAATACAAAAGTAGCCAGGTTATGTTTCAGTTATACAGGACATTTATGAAACCACATCTGGAGTGTTGTGTACAGTACTGGGCTCCTTATTTAAGGAAAGATATAAATGTGTCGGAAGCAGTTCAGAGAAGGTGTACTAAACAAATTTCTGGAATGAGCGGGCTGTCTTATGAGGTTAGGCTGGACACGCTAGGCTTATATCAGCTGGGGTTTAGTAGGTTTAAAGGCGACTATATCTAACTCCGACTTGGAAAGATACAATATTTTGGCCTCAACTGCTTTCTGTGGTAGGGAATTGCACAGGCTCACCACTCTCTGGGTAAAGAAATATCTCCTCATTACAGTCCTGAAAGGATTACCCCATATCCTTAGACTATGACCCCTGGTTCTGGACTCCCACACCATCGGGAACATCCTCCCTGCATCTACCCTGTCAAGACCTGTTAGAATTTTGTAGGTTTCCATCAGATCCACCCTCACTCTTCTGAACTACAGCGAATATAATCCTAACCAACTCAATCTCCCCTCATACGTCAGTTCCGCCATCCCAGTAATCAGTCTGCTAAACCTCCACTGCACTCCCTCTATAGCAAGAGCATCCTTCCTCAGATAAGGAGACCAAAACTGCACACAATATTCCAGGTGTGGCCTCACTAAGGCCCTTTATAATTGCAGCAAGACATCCCTGCTCCTGTACTCAAATCCTCTTGCTGTTGAAGATTGCCAGACGTCATTTGTCATTCGCATATCCAGGTTGCTTGCCAGTTACTATCCACTGATTTTCCAAACAAAAAAATATTTATATCCTGGGTTATCACCTCTAGAAATTTCCTTCGTAGTGACACTATTCTGGCTGGTCAGTAATTACAGGGTTTACCCCATCTCTCCTTTTTTAAATAGGGTGTAACATTTACAACCCTCCAGTCTCTGGCACCACTCCCCTATCCAAGGAGGATTGAACGATTCTGGAAAGTGTCTGCTATTTCCACCATTCCTTCCCTCAGTAACCCTCACAAAACCCATGCAGACTGGGTAAATGTTCTACTTTATTGTGCTACAAAAAGTGCTGGATTGAAAGAGGTTAACTGAACCTGTTTGTTCAGTGACTGTAATTAATGTCAGTCACCATGCACCCTAATTGTGTCACTGGAGAATTTCCCTTTTCTATTAATAAGGGACTCCTTTCAATGTGCTTTCACATAGAGTGGGCGAGAGCATTAGCCCTGGCATTAACAGGATCAGCGGCTCCATAGAGAGGGAGAGGATATATTAGAATCTGAGAACAATAGATTGGAATGATACAACAATGGGTCAGAATCTGAGAACAATAGATTGGAATATTACAACAATGGACAGAAGTCTATCCTCCAATCTTTACTATCTTTCTACATATGATTGGTACCCATTAGACCATCGGATCTATCTCGTATTGAAGATCATTCAATACATTTACTATCCAATCCTCGCTATTGTTGGTGTTCCTGGTAAGTCTCTCTAAACAGCTATTAATTCTATAAACCATGTTTAACTGCATTACTGCTTCTGTAATTTACTCTGCCCTCCTTGCTGCTGCTGTTATTTCTGGTGAATATCTCCAGCTATTGGCTCTAGAAACCATTGTAATGGGATAATAGTTCTTGTCATCCACTCTCTCATCTTCGCTGCTGCTGTCTCTATTTCCAGCTAGGAGATCAGTCAACCACGTTTCACTGAAATACTGTTCTGTAATGTAAATTTTGGGAAGACTGAAGCCAGTGTCATTGGTCTTCATCACAAACTCCATCCCCTATCGGTGAAATACATACCCCACCCTGTCCAATGTCTGACACTGAACCAGACTGTTTACAACCTCTGTGTTATATTTATAACTGAGCTGAGTTCATCTCCACATTCTCTCTATCACCAATCCTACCCTGCCACCTCTGTAATATCACCCATCTCCACCTCTGCCTCAGACCATCTGCAGAATAACCCTCATCTGTGCCTTTGTTAAATCCAGACTTGACTCCTCCAATTCTATCCTGGTCACCCTTCCTGTTATAAACCTCAATAAACCACAGCCCATCCAGAACCCTGCTGACTGAGTCCTAACTCACACCAAATCCCGATCACCCATCAACCCTGTGCTCACTGATCTACATTGGCTCCCGGTCTGGCAGCACCTTAATTTTAATGTTCTCATTCTTGTGTTTGCATCGCTCCATGGCCTCACTTCTCCAATTAGTCCCATTTCCCTGACCATTCCCATATTCCTGCAAATAATTTTCCTTCAATCTTTTCTCAATTCAACTTTAAAAGTGAATTTATTTCCCTGTATATATCTCCCCGCCCACGATTTTCTGTTCAACTGCACCACTGGTGCTGATGATATGGAAACTGGATCCATAAAATGATGTGAACAACACAGCCGACCACTTCTAGCGTGATCAGCACAGTGCCCCATGCTGGACAGGACTCTAGTGTGGTCAGCACGGTGTCCCATGCTGGACAGGGCTCTAGTATGGTCAGCACGGTGTCCCTTTCTGGGCCAGTCTCTAGACCAGACAATCTGAGCATGTGCTGTTAGCGTGAGATGGTGTCTGAATATGAGGTCAATCAGCCATTCCAGCAGCTTTGATGTACGTCATTTGAACTTGGTCTGTGCATGTTCACTGACCGACTGTGTTAGTCAATCTCAGCTGAACATACATTCAGCAGCACGAGGAAATGGGCGAGGTACTAAATGAATACTTTGCATCAGTATTTACCAAAGAGAAGGACTTGATGGATGATGAGTCTAGGGAAGGGAGTGTAGATAGTCTGGTTCATGTCGTTATCAAAAAGGGTGTGTTGGGAGTCTTGAAAAACATTAAGGTAGATATGTCCCCAGCACCTGATGGAATCTATCCCAGAATATTGCGGGAGGCGAGGGAGGAATTGCTGGGGCCTTGACAGAAATCTTTGTATCCTCATTGGCTCCTGGTGAGGTCCCAGAGGACTGGATAATAGCCAATGTTGTTCTTCTGTTTACGAAGGCTGGCAAGGAAATTCCTGGAAATTACAGGCCGGTGAGCCTTACATCAGTGGTAGGGAAATTATTAGAGAGGATTCTTCGGGACAGGATTTATTCGCATTTGCAAACAAGTGAACTTATTAGCGAGAGGAAGCATGGTTTTGTGAAGGGGAGGTCGTGTCTCACAAACTTGACTGAGTTTTTTGAGGAAGTGACAAAGATGATTGATGAAGGAAGGGCAGTGGATGTTGTCGACATGGACTTCGGTAAAGCCTTTGACAAGGTCCCTCATGGGAAACCGATACAAAAGGTGAAGTCACACGGGATCAGAGGTGAGCTGGCAAGTTGGATACAGAATTGGCTCGGTCACAGAAGACAGAGGGTAGCAGTGGAAGGGTGCTTTTCTGAATGGAGGGATGTGACTAGTGGTGTTCCGCAGGGATCACTGCTGGGACCTTTGATGTTTGTCGTATGTATAAATCACTTGGAGGAAAATGTAGCTGGTCTGAATGGTAACTTTGCGGACGACACAAAGGTTGCTGGAGTTGCGGATAGTGATGAGGATTGTCAGAGGATACAGCAGGATATAGATCGATTGGAGACTTGGGCGGAGAAATGGCAGATGGAGTTTAATTCGGAAAAATGTGAGGTGGTGCATTTTGGAAGGTCTAATACAGGTGGGAAGTATAGAGTAAATGGCAGAACCCTTCGGAGTATTGACAGGCAGAGAGATCTTGGCGTACAGGTCCACAGAACCTTCGTTAGGCCACACTTGGAGCAGTGCTTGCAATTCTGGTCGCCACGCTACCAGAAGGATGTGGAGGCTTTGGAGAAGGTACAGAGGAGGTTAACCAGGATGTTGCTTGGTCTATAAGGTATTAGCTATGAGGAGAGGTTGGATAAACTCGGATTGTTTTCACTGGAATGATGGAGGTGGAGGGGCGATATGACAGATGTTTACAAAGTTAAGAGTGGCATGGACAGAGTGGATAGTCAGAAGCTTTTTCCCAGGGTGGAGGAGTCAGTTACTAGGGGACATAGGTTTAAGGTGCAAGGGGCAAAGTACAGAGGGGATGTGCGAGGCAAGTTAATTACACAGAGGGTGGTGAGTGCCTGGAACTTGCTGACGGGGGAGGTGGTGGAAGCAGGTACAATAGCAACATTTAAGAGGCATCTTGACAAATACATGAATAGGATGGGAATAGAGGGATACGGTCCCCGGAAGTGCAGAATGTTTTAGTTTAGACAGGCATCAAGATCAGCGCAGGCTTGCAGGGCCGAATGGCCTTTTCCTGTGCTGTATTATTCTTTGTTCTAGTGTTATTTAAAAGGACCAGGCATCCAACGTGCAGGTGAGGAGCTTTTGACTTACTTCTGCGATAGTAAAGTTAGTGGCGGTGCTGTGGATGGTTTTCCGGAGGTTGTGTTGTGAGCTGCTACAGACTGTCAGTAAGACGAGTGGATTTGGTGACCCAACTCCGGACGAGGTATGGGAACTGTAGTTACAGTGTCTCTGGAGGTGTGTTTCTCTGGGAATTCCTGGACGGGGTAGATCTTCCAATCCGTGCTGAGGAGGGAGGCTGGACGCCATTTCTTAAGCAAGCAGAGATCATCCCTCTTCAGCAACAGGTTAACAACCACCCTGTGCCACGTGAGGGGCATCTCCTGGTTGCCAGGCTTTCCCCAGGACACAGGCGCAGTCGTCCCCGAGGGCATCCCAGAACGCCCTGCGGAGCTCCACGGTCAGCCCGTACAGCCCCGCTGATTTGCCCTTCGAGAACTGGTGGACTGATCCGAACAGCTCCACCAATGCGAGCAGAGCCCCCAATCCTTCGGCGTTCTCCAGGCTGACATTCAGCAGGTCCTCCCATAGAACTCTGCCCGTCTCCTCGCTGGACGGGTCCAGAGAGAACAACGCACTGTAATAGGTTCGTACCAAAAGTTCCATTCCCTCTGGATCCATAATGGAGGATCCATCGTCGGCCAGGAGCTCGATGAGCTGCTTACCGACCCCCCACCATTTTTCCAGTGTGTAGAAGAAGGGTGTGGCGCGGTCCAAATCTTCCCGGATCTGGATCCGCGACCTCACGTGCACTCCTTGGGACCCTATGAGCTGCAGGTCCCTCCGCACGTCCTTCTCTTTGTATGCCTGCCACAAGGCAGGCTCCGCGACGGCTTGACCGACACAGGACTCCAAGTCAAGTACCTCCCTCTCTAGGTGCCCGATCTCGGATTCCCACCTCTTGGTCGATCCCTTCACGTACTCCTGACAGAAGGCGTGAATGTGAGTCTTGCCCACATCCCACCATAGCCTCAAGGAGGGGAAGCCCCTCTGCTTCCTTCTCCAGGCGGCCGTGTATCGACGTAACGAGTCCCGGAATCACTCGTCCTCCAGCAGCCAGTTGTTAAAGTGCCAGTACATTGACCCTGCCCCCGTGACAAGCGGAGTGAACTCTGCCCTCACCAGCTGGTGGTCCCAGCACTGCACCAGCCACATGGAGGCCACCGAGATGTGAAATGTAGAGGCTGTCGATTCGGAAGCCTGCTCCTAAGTAATCCTGATGAAAGCACTGGAATCGGAATTGAGATTCCACCAGGCGTCGACAAAGTCGAGGGAGCTAATCCATCAAGTCACCCTGTCGCTCCACGAGCCAGGTGGCTTCATCTCCCGGAACGGTGTGGGTTTTCTGCATAAAACTCATCACATATCTCCCTTCCCTGAGGATTCTGAGATTGTGAAAACCGCTGAGAGACGCCCTGCTGCTGTTGATGTTGAGGCTGGCTATGGATATTTTCATGTCAAAAATACCACCATCCTGTCACCAATACCTTACTGTGAGGAGAGAGTGGAACTGCTCATCGCCTTAAACTCCCCCAGCAACCCAGAGGGGAACACTTTGATCGGGCATCGCACGACCTTTTTCATGTCTGCACATTTGCAACCCTCCTTGTGGGCAAGACGGACAGATCTGATGATCAGCGCCAGCTTCAACCACTGGTCAAGGGGCAGCTGAACTTTATTGTGACAATCCCTGCAAGCAGCAAGGAAGTCCCGGAGTTCGGCAATGGGGATGAGAGGAGACTCGGTAGGAGGCGGGAGGGAGTCCACCGCCTCACTGGCAATGGATTCAAGGTCGTCCTCCATGCCCTTCACCGAGACTCCATCCTCCTCCGGGCCGTCAACGTCAGTGGCCGACACACCCACCACACAATGTGGTGTGGACATCCCGGCCACGCCAGCGAGTCTCACCTCCCTCATGATCACATCCCCAGGATCGGTGGTGGAGGAGTCATTCCTATATTCCTCCGGGGAAACTGGGAATATGAGTGCCTGTGGTTGAGGACACCCTCTCCCCCTTGGTGCCCGGGCTTGTGATCAGCCTCGGGGGAGGCAGTTGTTTCTTGACTCTGGAAATCCAGCTGGAGCGGGACCCGAGGTAGAGAGAGGAGGCCATCTCCCACCCTGCCAGCGGCACAGTACCAGCAGACAGAGCACTGTTAACATTATTCAAATCAACCTCCGAGTCAGATCCATCCTGGATGACAGCAACAGGCGCCGAGAGCGTTGACCCTCACAGATCTCAGCCCCACCCAGGACACCGGACCCAGTGGGAGATGGAATGATTTCTCCTGGTGGATCCACAGGCTCCCCCATCAGGAGAGGGGCCCTTCACCACTCCCCCACCCCCACCTCGGGTGTTGCAAAAGGTACAGAGGCTTCCGTACCCACTCCATTTTGTGGGATAGAAAGCTGTGACTCAAGGCTCGAGCCCCAATGGTGCTGGTAGCGCAGGGAGTCCGAGGACCCGCCAGGAGACTGACCCTGTTCCTCTCGGCAATCTGCTGTGGAGGGATGCCTCCTCCTCTTATTCCGGGAGAGGTGAGGAGTTTCAGAGACCTCAGTCTCACGAGACGTCTATGTTTATACCTCCACACCCTCAACAGTGTGGAGGGAGATTTACTCTCGATCTGACCCTCAGGCCCGTTTTGTTTTTTTGTCGAGGGCGACTTTATTCCCCAGGCCCCCTTTATTTGAATTTTGAATTAATTTTATTAAAAACAGATAAAGAAACCAAAAACTCAAATTAAAATGTCATTCTCGGCATTACTGATGCATCCCAGCCCCTGCGGTACCCACCGATGTTGGAAGGCCTCAAGTGTGCCAGATTCTGAATAGATCCCTGTTAAAGAAAGGGACTTCAGTCCGTGTCATCCACACCCATAGCGGCAGGAGGTGGAAAGAGGGTTTTCAAGGTTTTTACCTACAGGAACAATCAAAGTACCAGAGCTCACATTTCCTCTGTCCCTGAGTGTCATTACTCATTATCCCCCCTGGAGGAACACCTCTCTCTCTCTCTCTCTGACTCACTCACTCCCTCTCTCACTCTCTCCCCCTCTCTCTCTCTGTCTCTCTCTCTCACTCATTCTCTCTCTCACTCTCTCTCTCTCTCACTCTCTCTCTCTCTGTCTCTCTCTGTCTCTCTTTCTCTCTGTCTCCTTCCCAGCAGAAAGCAATTGCTATTTAACACTCCAACATCCATGTTATCAAAACTTTTGTCCTCCCCACTCACACCAATTTAAAATATAACTATACACACATGTTAAACAACCAACTACTTTCAGACAGCATGCAGGACCAGACGTAACTGACCGTAATAGACACTGGTTGAGACAGACAAAGAAATCAAACAGGAAACTTCAAATACAAAAACAGACCCACTTACTCAAACACAATCTTTTCCTCCTGTTCTCTTCAGACATTGTTTCAACCTTACTGTTGCTCCGAAAGATTTCCTTTCCTTTTATATCTCAACCTCACAGGTGTCTTGGTGGGATTGAGAGTAACAGACTGTTCCATTCGGTGTTGTCACCACATTAACGGGACAGCCTGTCAAGGAGGTTACCTTAACGGGACAGATTGGTAAACGATCTCCCGCTCCAACATTGTCCCCCTCCGAGGCCTCCTGCTCCGTTTTAGTACCACCTGTGTTAAACTCTGCTTTTTGTGACGGCTGCTACACCCGCCTGGGAGCTGCTTTCCCTCTGGGTTTGCAATCACTGAAAGTTGGACCTGCACTGTGCATGCTCTGTCTTCCGGTGGGGTCACTCCTGTAACTCCCTAAGGACACCTCTAGAATCCTCTAACTGCTGGGTCAACTGGACATTATCCTGTGTGACAGTGACAGTATGTTTCTCTGCTAACTCTAACTGCTGCTGAACTGCACAAGCCTGTCCTGCATTAAGTGTCTGTTGTTGTATAGTGACAGTAAAGTACACTAGCTTATTGTGTAACTCATGTAGCTGTGTCTGCTGCTGCTGCTGGGTCTGTTCACTTTGAGCTACCATTTCTCTCACCTGTGACTGTATCACTTCCTCATCGCACTGTGCACTGTGTGATGCTGGATATGGAGTCAGATTTAAAGCCTTTTCACCCTTCTGATGTTTAGCCAAGACGTGTGCCTGGATAAACTTCACTATATTTTAAAAGGAACGTGTTCATGCTTCCATCGACAGTCTCCGAACAGGGACTGGATATTGTCCATATTACACTTAGTGCTTAACTCTTCCTCATATGTTTCCCAGAGACCCTTCTTCCCATTGTCTTTTTGTGACATACTGTGTATTTAAAGAGACATCACTGGGTCAGTATAATCGTCTGCCCCTCAAAAGAGTTTATCCCTGCAAGAGTTTTCACTGGTCAAACGAATATTCCTATGTTTGCAAAACTTTGATACAACTGCCTCGGTTTGCATTGTAGTCAAAGTCCCGGGTTTCAGCACCACTTGTAAAATCTGGGGTTTGATTTAATGTAATTGTCAGACTTAGGTCAATTACAATGACAGTCGATGTTGGGAGATCAGATCTAAAAGGGACTTGCAGCTCAGACTAGCTATCAAACTACATGGATACAAGGCTGTTTTCACAAGCTTCACAGACTGAATGAAGTTCTGCACAATAAGCAGAACATGGTAATATTGAGCAAAGGGAAGTGGTCAGCAGTTGTGTTCACAATGGAACACCCGGTGCTCAACCTCAGGTTAACTTTGGAACCTTGTCTCTTCATTGGAGTCTATCTTCTGTCTTCTTCTAGATGATGATGTGCCCTTTTGGGGTCTTACAAGCTCTTAATTTATACACATTTCCCAGCTTGGTTCTGTTCCATATTAGGTAAAAGGCCATTTCTGTTCATTTGATTGGTCAGTCATTAACTAACTACCCTTCCATGATGGTACTTTGAGCCTGGTTTAAGTCATTGTCATTGTCGTTCAGTGGGGGGTGGGGGGGGGGAGGGGAGGGGCCTCCAGATTCCAGCTGCCTTAACTCTGTGAATTCCTTTACAATGTCTTGTTTTGAAATGCAAATAAACTAGAAATTCTCGAAGTAACAGTTTGTAAGACGACAGGAATGTAAGGGATTTGCATTGTTTAATTGTCCTGTGGTTCAAAATGTGTCTGTGACCAGGAATGAAATCTGCTATTTTTTGTTCTGATAACAATCCTGATGCATCTGTAACATCCACAAGGGGTAATGAAATTACTGAAGGTAATGTAAACACATGCTCACCAGCAAGGCAGTATCTCATCTCATAGTCTGAACAAAGAATTAGACATCTCATTGGACAACTGTAGCCTACGGTGGATTTTGATAGGACAGTGTGATCTTGTCAGTGAAACATTCAACCCACCTTGATATGAAAGGTGTAAAAATCATTGAAAATAGTGATTCTGTGATAAGGTCGAGGAGCTTGGTCAGCGACAGAACGATTAGCAGGGAGGGAAATGCTCACTGGGTTATCATGTATGCATGACTCTTTGCAACATGTTTGTGACTAATGGGTGTTTTGTTCACCGGTACATTGTGAATGGGTATTTTGTATAATTGTTAACTAGTAGTATTCCTACTGAATCTAGTACAGTCATTGGTGTTTAATTTAAACTTTGAGTGCTGTCTCATTCTTTCTTGAAATTCTCATGTTTGAACCATAGAGTAACCAATCAAAAAGATGACAGTTTATAAACAACATTTGTTTATATATGTGGACGTGAGGCTTCACATTATCATTGCCAGGAATGTAGGCACAAATACCTGTGTCCAGAGTTATGTCCTAGACAGTTTATAAACAACATTTGTTTATATATGTGGACATGTGGCTTTACATTATCATTGCCAGGAATGTAGACACAAAGACCTGTGTCCAGAGTTATGTCCTGGACTAGTTAACGACCCTTATGAAAATCTCTGGAATACCATTCCTACATCTTTATTGTCCATCCATAATTATTCTTGACACTGATTGGCTTGCTAGACTATTTCAGAGGACAGTTAAAAGTGAACCACATTGAGTTACATGGACACCAGAACAGATAAGGATGGTAAATCTCCTTCCCTAAAGGACATTAATGGACCAGATAGATTGTTATAAAAATCGATGATGGCTTCATGGCAACATTATTAAGTCCAGATTTCAATTCCAGATTTTTATTCATCAATTGAATGCATTACATAATTGAATTTTAAATTCCACCATCTGCTATGGTGGGATTTGAACCCATGTCCCCCGGGAATGAGCCTGCGCCTCTGGTGAGATTGCCAGTATCCCACTGTCACTGCCACGCTACATCACATTCCTCCCTTAAGATACTACATAAAAACTTCCTCTTGGACCAAGCTGTTGGTCATCTGACCTCATATCTGCTGTTGTGTCTCTGTGTCATACGTTGCTTCATAATGCTCCTGTGAAGCATCTTGAGATGTTTTATTACATTAAAGGCACTATATAAATATAAGTTGTTGTTGTTGACATTTACTAGACATGACTTGTCTTACCATATACTTCCTGCTGGCCATTTGTTGTCCATGCTTTTTTTCTTTTCTCCAGCATCAAATACGTTTGTCCTGGGATGTGAACTCCAGAAATGTTCCCATCAGTGACAGTAAATACAGAGTTTACTCCACCTCTCCTTTTTTAATCAGGGTGCAACGTTGACAACCCTCCAGTCCTCTGCCACCACTCACATATCCAAGGAGTATTGGAAGATTCTGGCCTGTGAATCTGCTATTCCCACCTTTCCCTCCCTCATACATCCCATTCAGGCTGGGCAAATGTTATCGTTGATTGTGGTACAAAAAGTGTTGAAATGAAAAGGGTTAACTAAATCTATTTGTTCAGTAATTGCAATTAATGTCAGTCTCCATGGGCCCTAATTGTGTCATTGGAGGGTTTTCCTTTTCTATTAATAAGGGACTCTTTCAATGTGTTATCACATAGCGTCAAAGGGAACATCACACTCGGCACTGACAAGGATCAGTGGCTCCAGAGAGAGGGAAGGGATAGATCAGAATCTGAGAACAGTAGATTGGAATGTTCCAATAATGGGTCAGAATCTGAGAACAATAGATTGGAATGTTACAACAATGGATCAGAATCTGAGAACAATAGATCAGAATGTTACAACAATGGACAGGAGTCTATCCTCGGATCTTTACTATCTTTCTACATATTGGGATTGGTACTCATTAGACGATCGGATTTTGTATGCACTTGAGATAATTCAATATATTTACTATCCCATCCTGGCTATTGTTGGCATCCCTGGTAAGTCTCTCGATACAGCTATTAATTCTATAAACCATGTTAAATTGCATTACTGCTCCTGTAGTTTACTCTACCCTTCTTGCTGCTGCTACTGTTGCTGGTGAATCTCTACCTCCAGCTATTAGCTGTCAACCCATTGCTAATTGCATTACAGTTCTTGTAAATTCATCTTTCATCTTGGGTCCTGCCTTTGCTCCTGATAAGTCTCTATTTCCCGCTAGGTGATCTGTAAACCCTATTTCACTGAAATAGTCTTCTGTCTTGTAAATATTGGGAAGACTGAAACCAGTGCCATTGGTCTTCATCACAAACTCCATCTCCTATCTGTGAATCACCTACCCCACCCTGCCCAATATCCGAGGCTGTTTACAACATCTGTGTTCCATTTATACCTGAGCTGAATTCATCTCCATATTCCCTACATCACCAACCCTGCCTATTACCACCTCTGTAATATCACCGATCACAACCTCTGCCTCAGCCCATCTGCTGCATAAACCCTCATCTGTGCTTTAATCACTTGATTTTACCAATGGTATCCTGGTCACCTTCCCAGTTATAAACTTCTATAAACCACAGCCCATGCAGAGCTCTGCTGCCTGTGTTCTAACTCACACCAAATCCCGATCACCCATCACAACTGTGCTCACTGATCTACATTGGCTCCCGGTCTGGCAACACCCTTAATTTTAATATTCTCATTCTTGTGCTTGAATCCCTCCATGGCCTCACCCATCCAATTAGTCCCATTCCCCTGTCCATTCCCATATTCTTGAAAATCTTCCATCAAGTCTATTTCCATGTCCCCTTTTAAAGTGAATTTCCTTCCCTCTCTACCTCTTCTTGGTGGTGATTTTCAGCTCTTATAGCAGCACTGTTGCCCACATTGTGGAAACCTGGATCTATAAAAGGGTATGAGCTGAGCTCCCAGCCATTTCCGGTGTGGCCTGCACACTGTCCCATGCTGTGCAGTACTCTCGCCCGGGTGTACATTGTGTGCACCAGTAGCACGAGGTTTTGTGGAATGTCATGTCAAACTGCTATTCCAGCAGCTTTGATGCAGGGCTCTCGGTCAATAGCACCATGTATGTGCTGTTAGTGTGATTTGCACAGATGGCCTCTTCTACTGTGGCCTGCACAATGCCCCACGCTGGGCAGGGCTCTAGGTCAATCGTTCCATGTACGTGTTGTTTATTTGAGGATGGTTTTGAATGGGATGTCAATGTACCATTCCAACAGCTTTGATGTACGTCTTTGAAACTTGGTCTGTACATGTTCACTGACCCCTGTGTTAGTCACTCTCAGCTGAACATACATTCAGCAGCAGCAGCAGGAACCCCCTCTAGTGTTATTTAAACGGACCAGGCATGCAAGTTATAGGCTTTTGACTTACTTCTGCTCTTGTAAAGTTAGTGGAAGGTGCTGTGGATGGTTTCCTGGAGGTTGGGTTGTGAGCTGCTGCAAAAATTCAGGGAGGACAGTGGATTTTGTGCCCCAACTCTGGACGAGGTATGGGGACTGTAGTTACAGTGTCTCTGGCTCTGTAACATCACCAACAAATGGAGCAGAAGCTGCAGAGAGAGGAAGCTCTGTAACGAAGGAGGAGGAGGGGGCTCTGCCCTACCCACTCCGGGTTTTCCAAGAGCACTTTTCCTACCAACATCTAAGCCTGGAGCAGTATGTGAGATGACTCTGTTTCAATAAGGATGTGTCACAGAGCTGTGTCACCTCCTGAAACGAGAACTAGAGCCTCAGACCAGGGTGAGGACGGAGCTGTCAGCGGTTGTTAACGTCACAGTTTCATTGACATTTTATGTATCCGGATCTTTCCGGCAGGAATGGGAGAGATATCCAACATTCAGTCATAGACAGTGATAGAGTCAGAGTCACTTACCACATAGAAGGATTCCATTAGGCCCATCGAGACCGTGCTGGTTCTCTGTGGAGCAATTCAGTCAGTCTTACTCCACATTTCAATCCCGTAGCCCTGCAAGGTCACTTCCTTCAAGCACCCATCCAGTTTTCTTTTGAAATTGGGAGGAAGGATCAAATTGGAAGGAAGTAAAGCTGGTAACAGGAGGTAGAAAAGTAGAAGGTGACATTCGAAGGTAGGTGAAACAAAGGTGAGCATCAACTAGAATGCAGAATGTCAATAAGACACGGTTATGAGCACTGTACCTGAATGCACTCAGTATTCAGAACAGGGTAGATGATTTAAAGGCCCAAATAGAGGTAAATGAGTATGATCCAATTGTCATAACGGAAATGTGCTACAGGGTGACCAAGACTGAGAACTGAATACGCAAGCAGATTCGACCTTTAGGAAGGACAGGCAAAAAGGGAAAGGACATAATGTTGCTCTGATAATAAGGGATGGTATCAGTACATTAGTAAGGGAGGATCTCAGTTCTGAAGAACAAAATATGGAATCTATTTGGGAGGAGCTAAGAAACAACAAGGGGAAGAAAACACTGGTAGGAGCTGTTTGTAGGCCATCAAACAGTAGTGTTTTTGTGGGGAATGGCATTAATGGAGATGAGAGAATCATATAACATGGGCAATACAGTCATCATGAGTGACTTCAATCCTCATATAGACTGGGTAACCTAATGAGAACAAATGCTATGAATGACGAGTTTCTGGAGTGTGTTAGGGATGGTTTTCTAGAGCAGTATGTTGAGGAACCGACTAGAAAACAGGCTATTGTAGATCTAGTATTATGTAATGAGACAAGGATAATTAATAATTTTATTGTAAAGTTACCTTTAGGGATGAATTACCATAATGTGATAGAATTTTACATTATGCTTGAAAGTAAGGTGGTTCACTCTTAAGCCAGGGTGTTAAATTTTAACAAAAGAAGTTATGAAGGTATGAGGGGCAAATTGCCCGAGGTGGATTGGGAAACTACATTGAAAGGTATGATAGTACATAGGCAATCGATAGTCTTTAAATAAATATTATATAGTTTACAGCACCTATACATTGCTTGCAGGCACATAAATCCCAAAAGTAAAGGCAGTCACTGTGGACAACAAAGGAAGTTAAGGATTGTATAAGATTAAAACTGTGGTTAGCACTGCAGCTTCACAGCTCCAGCAACCCGGGTGCAGTCCTGAGTATTGCCTATGTGGAGTTTGCAAGTTCTACTGTAACCACGTAGGTTTCAGCCGAGTGCTTCAGTTTCCTCCTCCAACCAAAGACTTGCAGGTTGCTTGGTAAATTGGCCAATGTAAATTGCCCCCAGTGTAGGTATGTGGTAGGAGAATGGTGGGAATGTGGTAAGATATATGGGATTAATGTCAGATTAATATAAATGGGTGTTTGTTGGCAGGCACAGACTCGGTGGGCCGAAGAGCCGTATCTGTATCTCTCTATGACGCTATGACTCTATTAAAGGACAATAAAGTTGCCATAAATTGTAGTAAACATGAGAATTGGGAGGATTTTAGAATACACCAAAGGAGAATGAAGAAACTGATATAGAAAGGGTGAATAAAATATAAAAACGGACTGTAAAAAGCTTCTACAGGTACGTAAAAAGGAAACATTTGGCTAAGACAAATGTGAGTCCATCACAGGCAGTGTCAGTAGAATTTATAATGGGAACAGCGAAATTGCAGAGAAGCTAAATGATTATTTTGTGTCTGTCTTCACCGAGACACATATGAGAAATCTCCCAGAATTAGAGATCCAATGGATTGGGGGAATGATGAATTGAAGGAAATTAAAAGTAAAATACTGTGGATACTGGAAATCTTGAATAAAAACAAGAAATGCTGGAAACACTCAGCAGGTCTGGCAGCATCTGTGCAGAGAGAAGCAGAGTTAACGTTTCAGGTCAGTGACCCTTCTTCAGAACTGCAATGAATTAAAGGAAGTTAGTATGACTAAGAAGGTTGTATTGGAGAAATTAATGGGGCTGAAGGTTGCTATGTCCCCAGCACCTGATATTCTACGTCCCAGAGTGTTGACGAGATAGCTATGGAGATAGTGGATGCATTGCTGATCATCTTCAAACATTTTGTAGATTCCGGAGCGGTTCCTGCAGATTGGAAGGATGCAAATGTCAGCCCACTATATAAGAAGGGAGGGAGAGCGAAAACAGGGAATTACAAAGCTGTTAGCCTTACATTAATCGTTGGGAACCTGCTATAATCAATTCTAAATGATGTTATAAATGGACATTTGGATAATAATGATCTGATTGGGCATAGTTAACATGGATTTATGAATGGGAAATCATGTTTGACGAACCTGATGGAGATTTTGAGAATGATAACAACAGAATTGATTAAGAGGAGTTGGCAGACATAGTATACTTGTATTTTCAGAAGGTTTTCAGAACCCCCAAAGGAGCTTGCTTCGCAAAATTAAAATACATGGTGTAGGAGGTAATATACTGGCATGGATTAAGGATTGGTTAACAGATTGGAAACAGTGAGTAGGAATAAACGGATCATTTTCGCGTTGGCATGCTATGACTAGTGGGGTACTGCAGGGATCAGAGATTGGGCCTCAGCTGTTCACAATATATTTCAATGATTTGGATGTGGGGACCAAATGTAATATTTCCAAGTTTGCCTCTGACACAAAACTAGGTGGGAATGTGTACAGTGAGGAAGATGCAAAGCCGCTTCAAGGGGAATTGTTCAGACTTAGTGAGTGGGCAAGAACATGTTAGGTGGAATATAATATTGAAAAATAGAAGGTAATCCACTTTGGTAGGAGGAATAGATGTGCAGAGTATTTCCTAAATGATAAATTAGGAAGTGTAGATGTACAAAGCGTCCTGGGTGTCCTTGTCAATAAGTCACTGAAAGCTAACATGCAGGTGCAGCAAACAATTACAAAGGTTAATGGCATGTTAGCCTTTATCGTAAGAGGATTTGAGTACAGGAGTAGTGAAAGCTTGCTACAATTGTACAGAACTTTAGTTAGACCGCACTTGGAGTATTGTGCGCAGTTTTAGTCCCCTTACTTTAGAGATACAGCACAGAAACTGGCCCTTCGGCCCACCGAGTCTGTGCCAACCAACAACCACCCATTTATACTAACCCTACAGCAATCCCATATTCCCTATCACCTCCCTACACTAGGGGCAATTTACAATGGCCAATTTACCTATCACCTGCAAGTCTTTGGATGTGGGAGGAAACCGGAGCACCCGGCTAAAACCCACGCAAACACAGGGAGAACTTGCAAACTCCACACAGGCAGTACCCAGAATCGAACCCAGGTCCCTGGAGCTGTGAGGCTACGGTGCTAACCACTGCGCCACTGTGCCGCCCGTAGGAAGAATATTATTGCCAAAGAGGGAGTGCAACGACGGTTCATCAGACTTGTTCCTGGGATGGCGGGACTGTCCTATGAAGAGAGATTGGGGAAACTATTCTCTATGGTTTCGAAGAATGAGAGGTGATCTCATTGAAACCTACAAAATACTTTAGGAGATAGACAGGGTAGATGCAGCTAAGATGTTACCCCTGGTTGGGGAATCTAGAATTAGCAGACACAATTTCAAAATAAGTGGGAAGCCACTTAGGACAGAGATGAGGAAACATTTCACTACTCAGAGGGTTGTGAATCTTTGGAATTCTCTAACCTAGAGGGCTGTGGAAGCTCAGTCATTGTTTATGTTTAAAGCAGAGATTGACACATTTCTAAATATCAATGAGATAAAAGGATATGAGGATAGTGTGGGGAAAAGGCATTGAAGTGGATGATGAGCCACGATCATATTGAATGGCAGGTCAGGCTGGATGGGCTGAATGGCCTACTCCTGCTCTTATGGTCCTATGTTCCTAAGTCATTGATTGTCTCGGCTTCCACCACCCTCATGGGCAATGAGTTCCAGCTCATTACCATCCACTGTGTAAAAAAACTCTTCCTCATATTCCCCCTGCATCTCTTACCCAAGACCTTCCATCTGTGTTCCCTGGTCCGTGTTTCATCAGTTAATGGGAACAGTTTTTCCTTGTCTATATCTTATCTACACCTTTCAAAATAATGTGGGGTCTGGACAGAGTAGGTAGGGAAAAACTGTTCCCACTCGTCAAACGATCAAGAACGGATGGGTTTAGATTTAATGTATTTGGTTTTAAAAATAGCAATGCCAACATGAGGAAAATATTTTCACACAGTTAGTGGTTAGGATCTGGAATGCACTGTCAGAGAGTGTGATTGAAAGAGGTTCACTTGACACATTCGAAAGGGAATTATTTAGACACCTGAAAAGGAAGAATGTGTAGGATTATGGGGGAAAGGCAGGTAAATGGCGCTAAGTGAATTACTCACTCGGAGAACAGGTGCAGATGCAATGGGCTGAATGAGCTCCATCTGTGCTGTAACAGCTCTGTGATTCTCTGTGATTCTCTTATAATCTTATACACTTCTAGGAAATGTTCCCTCAATCGCAATTACTCCAGGGAGAACAACCCCAGCTTTTCCAACTTAGTATTGTAACAAAAACCCCATCCCTGGAACAATTCTGGTAAATCTCCTCTGCACCCTCTCAAGGACAGTCACATCCTTCCTAAAGTAGGATGACCAGTGCTGGACACAATACTCCACTTTGGGCCTAACCAGAGTTGTATACATTTTCTGCATAAATTCCTGCTTTGTACTCTATGCCTCTATTTAAGAAGCTCAAGATCTCATATGCTTTGTAGTCATTCTCTCAATATGTCCTGCCACCTTCAGAGATCTCTGCACATCCACACACAGGTCCATCTGTTCCTGCATACTCTTTAGAACTGCACCATTCTGTCTGCATAGCCTCACACTATTGCTCCTGCCAAAATGCATCACCTCACACTCCTCTGTATTAGATTCCACCTGCCACTTCTCTGCCCATTCTGATAGCCTATCTCTATCCTGTTGTAGGCAGTTTAGATCATCCTCACTGTTTACCACTCCTCCAAGTTTGGTGTCATCGGCAAATTTTGAGATTCTACTCTGAATTCCAAGATCGAAGTAATGGTTCAATTGAATCTGAATAGACTGTTATATGAAAGTCCATGTAAACCCCATCAACACCATTGCCTTCATCAACTCTCTCTGTTACCACCTCAAAAACTCCAGCAAGTTAGTTAAACAAGATTTTCCCTTAAGAAATCCATGCTGGCTTTCCGTTATTAACTCGCATTTGTCCATGTGACTATTGATTTTGTGCCAAATTATTTTTTCTAGAAGTTTTCCCACCACTGTAGTTCAACTGACTGGTTTAACTGTAGTGGCTGGGCTTAACTTTACACCCTCTTTTGAACAAGGGTGTAACGTTTGCAATTCTCCAGCCCTCTGTCATAACCCCCGAGTCTAAGGAAGATTGAAAAATTATGGTCAGTACCTCTGCGATTTCCACCCTCACTTCCCTCAGTATCCTTGGATGCATGTTAACTTGTCCTGGTTTTTATCCACTTTAAGTACAGATAGCTAATCTAATACTTCCTCTTTCTCAATTTTAAACCAGTCTAGTATCTGACCTACGTCGTCTTTCAACATTGCCTGAGTTGCATCTTAGAATCATAGAAAGTTTATGGCACATAAAGAGACCACTTGGCGCATCGTGTCAATGCCAGCTGAAAACGATCCAGCCATTCTAATCCCACCTTCCAGCATTTGATAGATTACGGCACATGAGGTGCATATTCCGTTTGGAATGAGTTGTGGGTTCCTGCCTCAACTACCCTTTCGGGCAATGAATTCCAGACTCCCACCACCCTCTGGGAGAAAGTAAAGTCCTCATCTCCCCTATAGTCTTTCTACCAAGCACTTTAAATCTATGCCACTTCGTCACTGATCTCTCTGCTAAGGTGAATCGACCCTTCACCTCCACTCTATCCAGGCCCCACGCAATTGTGTACATTTGAATCACATTTCCCCTCTGCCTTCTCTGTTCCAAGGAGAACAGCCCCAGACTATATAACCTTCCTGGTAGCTGACATGATCGAGGTTTACAAAGTTATGAGCGGCATGGACAGAGTGGATAGTCAGAAGCTTTTTCCCAGGGTGGAAGAGTCAGTTACTAGGGGACATAGGTTTAAGGTACGAGGTGCAAAGTTTAGAGGGGATGTGCGAGGCAAGTTTTTTACATAGAGGGTGGTGAGTGCCTGGAACTTGCTGTCAGGGGAGGTGGTGGAAGCAGATACGATAGCGACGTTTAAGAGACATCTTGACAAATACATGAACAGGATGCGAATAGAGGGATATGGGTCCCGGAAGTGCAGAAGGATTTAGTTTAGGCAGGCATCAAGATCGGTGCAGGCTTGGAGGGCCGAATGGCCTGTTCCTGTGCTGCACTGTTCTTTGTTCTTTCTTCTTTGTTATTCTGTGAGGTTGGACGATTCGGTGGTCTTCTGGCTGAAATTGTTTTCCTGAAGTTTTTGGCTGGTTGAAGAGCATTTGTGGCAGGCACACATAGCTCAGTGTTTTCTTGGAGGCAGATTTGTAGGTGGCTTTCTTCAACTGGTTACTCTGTCTGCAGCAATCGGAAGGCTTGGAGGGCCCACAGTCGCATGTTTTTTTCAAACTTGTGATGTTATCTGGAGAGAGAGACGGACTGAGAGGTGCGGGGGTGGAGGGGAGGTGCAGCGGGGGCACAATCCTTCTGCTTCTGCACAGTTTGAATCACTGGCTTGTCTGTCTTTGTCCAGGGGAAACTCCCAGCTTTCACAGAGATGGACAGAAGGTCTCATGACTGCCGCAGTGTAATCTAAGTACCCTTATAATGAGATTCAAGATTAGAAATTATATCTCCCCAGGGCTCAGAATACCACTATTTACTGTTGGAGAAGTTTGCTCTTTCAAAGTCAATGTGTCAGGATGGCCTCGTATGCCGTGTTAATGATTGTAAGCTTAGGTAAATGAAGCACTAGAGCAAGCCAGTGATTTAGGTCCAGGCTCATAATATATGTGTCTCCTGTTGGAGGCCTTGGAATGTGAAAAGGTGTTTCAGATAACAATTGTGGTGGCCATCTTGGCTGCCTGTTTTTTCAAGGTTAACTGCAGGATTTTCTCCATTAAATGTTTAGTGTAAGTTTCCAACTGATGAATTAAAATTCCTCATTTGGCACATCGTGTTATCTTGACACCGCCGCAGCACATGGAAAGAAAAGTGAGAATAGGAACATTTCATGACAGAATTGTGGGAAGAAATAGAAGGAAACCCACATTCATTCTCAATAATAACTTCACAAATTCACACATTAATCTTGGATTTACTGCAGCTGACATTGTCTGTTACAGGTGTACTGATCTAATTGTGTTGGAGTTTTGCCTAGGATGGTTATGTGTCAGATTTGATCCTGGCTGTTCTTGCTGAGTTCTGCTTTGAAATTGTTGGGTTTGATGAGCTTTGGGTTTGGGACCTGATCATTGGGTTCTTCAGTGGGTAGATCCACACTGACCTTACTTTTAGCTTTCTGGTGAGGTACACAAGTGCTGTTTACTTGAGGGTATTTTCCCTTCACTTTTCCCTTTGCAATGGGGAGCATCTTTTTTCTGATCTGCCCTATGTCCTTGGGGACATTACCGCTCGCAAGTGTCTGTCCAACTTTCATTGCACTCTCTTGCGGCATTTTGACTAGGTAAGGCATCTCCCATACCATTGCCACCGTTTTTGGGAACTTTCCTTGCCCTTGCGCTTTTCTGTAAATGCTGTTCTGAGCCTTTTTAGGGTGCCTCTTTGACCTGCATTTAAGGAGGAGAGCGTGGGGTCTAATCTATCTAGCATTTCAGGGTTGACTAATCAGAGAGCGGGGGGTTCCAGTTGGGAGTACTCCTGGCCCTCCTCTAACCTGTCCTTTCCAATCCTTCGCTCCTGACTGTCTGACAGATCTGTACGTGTCTGTCCCCTCCACAGCCTTTACTTGTTTTCCTTTCGTCTGGGTGTCAATTAAATAATTTACCTGAATTTTCCTTTTGTCACTCGATATGGGCCACTGAACTGGGATTTCTGGGGTTCACCCTGAATATGGAGTAGTAACAATACATGGTCTCTGGGATGAAACGTTCCAGCCTTGACATTTCTGTCTCCTTATCTTTTCATAGCTGTCTGAGAGGTCATTAGGTGTTCCTGAGCCATTGCACAGGCTCTCGTGAGCCGCTCCCAGAGCATGGAAATGTCGTCTAAAATGGAAGACTCATCCCTGTGTCCCAAAAACCTCTCCTTGATTCGTTTAAGAGGACCTCTCACCTTGTCTCCATAAACTAATTCAAACAGACTAAAGCCAGTGGAATCATTGGATAAGTCCCTGGTATCCAACAGGAGAAATCCCAACCCTTTGTCCCAGTCATGGGGTAACTCATAGCAGTATGGCCTGATCATTGTCTTTAGGATCGGGTGGTACTGCTCCAAAGCCCCTTGTGACAGTGGGTGATAGGCTGCGGACTTTAGCAGGGTTATGTCCAGAATACCCATGACCTTTTCAAAAATACTGGACGTAAAATGTGTGCCCTGGTCCACCCAGATCTCAGCAGACAGCCCATATCGAGTAAAGAATTGGGTTAGCCCCTCCACCACTACCTTGGCAGAGATGGTTCTTCAGGCGAATGGCCTCTGGGAATCGGGTCACCACATCCATAATGGTGAGAAGATACTGGTAATCCCGTTTTGTTTTCAGTAGTTGTCCCACACAATTCACCAGCATTATGTTTAAGGGTTCCCCAAAAGTTGGTATGGGAATTAGGGGTGCAGGTTTTATTGCAGTTTGGGACTTCCCCAGAACCTGACATGTGTGAGCAGTTTTACAGAACTCCACCACATCTTTGTGGAGTTGTGACCAGTCAAAATACTGTCTTATGCGGGCTTTGATTTTTCATGCAATGACATGTCCAGTCATTGGAATCTCGTGGGCCATTCTTGAAGAGATATTAAGGTACCTCAGTGGCACCACTATCTGGTGAACCACTGTCCACTCTTCATCCACAGGTCTGTCAGGAGGTCTACACTTCCTCATCAGCACCTCATTCTTTAAATAGTAACACTCTGCAACTCCCTCTGCTTCAGTTTTAGTTTGGACATTCTGTGCTACTTTTTAACACTGGGTCAGGTTGTTGAGACTCAACTAAGGAAAATCTGTTTAACACATCCTTTGGGTCCTCTAACATCCCAAAGAAGGTTTCAGACAACAAGACAGTAGGGTCATCCGTCTGCAGTGTTAGGCCAGGGGATTGTTTGGCCATGGACCGAGTCACCACACAATCAGGGAGAATGCCGGGGACCTTCTTCTGTAACTGCTCTATCTCCCGGACCTCTTTTGGTCTCTAAAGAACTACTGGGGAAGCTACCACCTTTTCCCCTGTCAGAGCATTACCCAGGAGCAGGTCGACCCATACACTGATAAACTAGGGACAATCCCGATGGTTACCAGTCCTGAAACTGGGTCACACTCCAAGTGCAGCTCATATTAAGGTGCATATACTGTCTTCCGATACCATTCGCTAACACTCTAGCATTCAGTGCACTCTCTGGAGGAAAGGTCATGTATTTTCCCAGCAGAAGGGATTGGGTGGCCCCTGTATCCCTGAAAATGACTATGGACTTGCTTGCCTCAGTCGAGGTGTATGGGGTCACCTTTCCTTGGGAAAACATTCTGGTAACTCTCAGGGATTTTGTTAAGTTTTCCCGCAATTTCACTGGGTCTGATTGATGAAAAGACACAGCCTGATCTGCCGTGCTTTCCATCAGGGCCCCTTTTCCTGCACTGATCTGGTGGACCCTGATTAACGCTACAGGTTTTCCCATAACTTCCAGCATTCAGCTCGATGGTGACCTGCCTTATTACAGTGGAAACACACAGGTCTCGGCCATTCCTCCTGCTCTCAGTAATATTCAATTTGGCCTGAGGAGGGTCCCCTGTGTGTCCAGCCTTTCCTTCTTGCCCATGGCTGTTCGGGCTCCTTTCACCCTCCCACCTTTTATTCTCGGGTATTTGGAGTGACTGGGGAAGTGTTTACATTTGGGGTAAGGCCTTGTGTACCAAGGAAAAGTCATCGGCCAGAATTGCAACCTGTCTGGCTCTTTGAACCTTTTGTTCCTCTATGTGGGTTTTAATGGGAGGTGGCCTGCCTTAATACAGTGGAAACTCCTGGAGAAGGATCACCATTCTGAGGTTTTCATATGTGGGCTCTATCTTGAGTCTCCATATCTACTGGTCAAAAGTAAACTCAAAAATGCATTGCAAAATCTTCTATAGGTACGTATAAAGGAAGTATTTAGCAAAGACAAATGTGGGTCCATTACAGGCAGAGTCAGGAGAATTTATAATGGAGAATAGAGAAATGGCAGAGAAGCTAAATGATTATCTTGTGTCTTTCTTCACTGTGGAAGATGCAAGAAATCTCCCAGAATTAGAGATCCAAGGGATTTGGGAGAATGAGGAATTGAGGGAAATTATTATTAGTAAGAAGTTGTATTGGCGAATTTAATAGTGCTGAAGGTTGATAATTCATCAAGATCTGATATTCTACATCCCAGAGTGTTGATGGAAGTATGGGGATTATGGGGATTGTAGACATATTGGTGATCCACTTTCAAAATTCCATCAATTCTGGAACGCTTCCTGCAGATTGGAAGGTCGCAAATGTCACCCCACTATTTAAGAAGGGAGGGAAAGAGAACATTGGGAATTACAGACCTGTTAGGCTTCCATCAGTACGAGGGAAAGTGCTAGAATCTATTCTAAAGTATGTGATAAATGGATCTGATTGGGCAGAGTCAACATGGATTTATGAATAGGAAATCATTCATGCCGAACCTGTTGGAGTTTTTTTAGGATGTTACTCACAGAATAGAAAAGGGGAGCCGGTGGATTTTCAGAAGGCATTTGATAAAGTGCCCCACAGGAGCTTGGTAAGCAAAATTAAAACACATGGGAAAGGAGGTAATATACTGACATGCAGTAGGGATTGGTTAACAGGCAGGAAACAGAGAGTAGGAATAAACGGGCCATTCTTGCGTTGGCAGGATGTGACTAGTGGGGTACCAAAGGGATGTGTGCTTGGGCCCCAGCTGTTCACAATATATATCGATGATTTGGATATGGGGACCAAAGTAATATGTTCAAGTTTGCAGATGACACAAAACTAGGTGGGAATGTGAGTTATGAGGAAGATGCAAAACGGCTTCAAGGGGATTTGGACAGACTTAGCGAGTGGGCAAGAACATGGTAGATGGAATATAATGTGGAAAACTGTGAGGTGGGCCACTTGGGTAGAATGAATAGATGTGCAGAGTATTTCTTAAATGTTAAGAGATGAGAAAGTGTAGAAGTACAAAGGGACCTGGGTGTCCTTGTCAATAGGTCACTTAAAGCTAACATGCAGGTGCAGCAAGCATTTAGGAAGGCTAATGTGTGTTACTTTTATCGTTAGAGGATTTGAATACAGGAGTAGTGAAGTCTTGATTCAATTGCATAGAACCTTGGTTAGATCGCACCTGGAGTACTGTGTGCAGTTTTGGTCCCCTTATCTGAGGAAGGATATTATGACCATAGAGGGACTGCAACAAAGATTCACCAGACTTGTTCCTGGGATGGCGGGACTGTTCTACGGAAAGAGATTGAAGAAACTGAACATGTATTCTCTCGAGTTTCGAAGAATGAACGGTGATCTCATTGAAACCTACAAAATACTTAAAGGGATAGACAAGGCAGCTAAGATGTTTCCCCTGGTTGGGGAGCCAGAACCAAGGGACACAATTTCAAAGCCACTTAGGACAGAGATGAAGAGTAATTTCTTTACTCAGAGGGTTGTGAACCTTTGGAATTCTCTACCCCAGAGGGCTATGGAAGCGCAGTCATTGAGTATGTTTAAAACAGAGATTGACATATTTCTATATACCACTGACATAAGGGGATATGAGGATAGTGTGGGGAAAAGGCATTGAAGAGGATGATCAGCCAGGATCATATTGAATAGTCGAGCAGGATCGATGGGCTGAATGGTTGAATTCAGCTCCTATGTTCCTATATTCCTTAGCTGCGTAACTCCTTCAAACTCGAGGTCAGTTTAGTCAGGCTGCTTTCCGAGGGTTCAGAATCATTGGCGGTTCACTTCCGATACTATCTCATGTACACCCAGGATAGCATTTTTAGTCACCTCATAATCTAATGAACTTTTATCTGGCAGCAGTGAATAAACCCCATGGGCTTTCCCTGTTATTATGTTTTGTAAAAACAGCATCCAGCTGTCTTCCGGCCATTTCAGCTGCTTTGCAAGCTTATCAAAAGTGATGAAAAATTCTCTCACAACCTCCTCATTGAACTTTGGAATGAACTGGGAGAAGTTTAAGAGTTCAGAACACGGTCCTGAGCTGGGGGCAGCTCCCACACTAGCTGTGCCTTCACCAGGTGCACTGGGTCTTCATCGAGTTGTTTGAGCCACCTTAACTCCCTTTCCTCCTTCTCCATCTGGAACACTCTTACTTTTTCCCTTTCTTGACAATCACTCTGCTCTTTCTCACGCTCTCTGGAATTCTAATTCTAGTCTCTTCTGTTCTAGTTTTACCTTAGCTAACATTACTCTATCTGTTAGTGATTCTAACTCTGTTTGAGTCTTCAGCTTCAAGTGAAAAATGGTTGGCCACAAGTCTTAGGATTTCGGGTTTCCTAGCTTTGGATGGAGAGTAATCCCTAACTGTCCTGCTACATTACTCAACTTTTCAACAGAGAGGGGTTTTCGCCTGCACCAAGTTACTTCACTCTATATGTAACTCCCTTATTGCGAATCTACTTCCTTTATTCGAAAAGAGTGAGAGACGGAAAGCACGACAAATTATGAGGGCACAGATAGGGTAGATAGGAAGAAATCTTTTCCATTCGTGGAGGTGTCAGTAACCATGGGGCATTGATTTAAGTTAAGGGGCAGGCGGTTGAGAGGTGATTTGAGGGAGAAAAATTCACCGAGAGGGTGGTTGGAATCAGGAACACACTACCTGAAGGGGTGGAAGAGGCAGGACCCTTACAAGATTTAAGAAGTATTTAGATTAGCACTTGAAGTGCCATAGCATACAAGGTTACTGGACTGGTGCTGGAAAATGGGATTAAAATGGACAGGCTTGATGGTCGGCAAGGACACACTGGTCCGAATGGACTGTTTCTGTCCTGTATAACTCTGTGACTCTATGACACTTCCAATTTCTCATTTGTCGTTGGGTTACGATCTCGAGAACCTCCACATTTCAGTTACAGCAGGTGAGGAGAGGTCTCAGTCTCCCCTCTTGTCCTCTCTTTCATTTGTTCGCAACAGGATTTGTTCCTTTTTAGCAGTGGACGTGCTGACTACCTCAGTGAGTATTTTACCTTTTACCATTATTGTGATCGTGAAAGAACCAATCGGACAGATTTTCTTGAGTTTAAACAAGAGGTGCGTTTATTATACTTAACAATCTAAACTGGATCTGAATAAAATAATAAAAATATACGGTGCACATTCAAGCACACACTCATAGGCAAATCACACAAATAAGTAAGAGAGAGTGATAAATAATTTTTAATTTGTATTAGAGTCTATAATAAATTTAAGTCAGTGAGATTGGATAATTCTGTGGTCTGCGCCATTGCCATCCTTATTTATGAGTTTCATGTCATCTGCAAGCATTGAAATTATGTTTTTTTACGTACAAGTCTCTATCACTTGTCCATCTATCTACAAGTCAGGAGAAGCACTGATTCTAATACTAACCCCTGAGAAACAACACTGAATACTCCCCCTCCACCAGTCAGAACAAGGACCGTTCATCACTTCTCTCTACTTTCTGTCCCTGAGTCAGTGTCATATCCACGCTATGACTGTCACATTAATCCATGTGCTCCATTTTTCATAGAACATAGAACATAGAATATTACAGCGCAGTACAGGCCCTTCGGCCCTCGATGTTGAGCCGACCTGTGAAACCATCTGACCTACACTATTCCATTTTCATCCATATGTCTATCCAATGACCACTTAAATCCCCTGAAAGTTTGCGAGTCCACTACTGTTGCAGGCAGGGCGTTCCACGCCCCTACTACTCTCTGAGTAAAGAAACTACCTCTGACATCTGTCCTATATCTATCACCCCTCAACTTAAAGCTATGTCCCCTCGTGTTTGTCATCACCATCCGGGGAAATAGACTCTCACTATCCACCCTATCTAACCCTCTGATTATCTTATATGTCTCTATTAAGTCACCTCTCCTCCTCCTTCTCTCCAACGAAAACAACCTCAAGTCCCACAGCCTTTCCTCGTAACACCTTCACTCCATACCAGGCAACATCCTAGTAAATCTCCTCTGCACCCTTTCCAAAGCTTCCACATCCTTCCTATAATGCGGTGACCAGAACTGTACGCAATACCCCAGGTGCGGCCGCACCAGAGTTTTGTACAGCTGCAGCATGACCTCGTGGCTCCGAAACTCGATCCCCCTACTAATAAAAGCTAACACACCATATGCCTTCTTAACAGCCCTATTAACCTGGGTGGCAACTTTCAGGGATTTATGTACCTGGACACCAAGATCTCTCTGTTCATCTACACTACCAAGAATCTTCCCATTAGCCCAGTACTCTGCATTCCTGTTACTCCTTCCAAAGTGAATCACCTCACACTTTTCCGCATTAAACTCCATTTGCCATCTCTCAGCCCAGCTCCGCAGCCTATCTATGTCCCTCTGTAACCGACAACATCCTTCGGCACTATCCACAACTCCACCGACCTTCGTGTCATCCGCAAATTTACTAACCCACTCGTCCACACTCTCATCCAGGTCATTTATAAAAATGACAAACAGCAGTGGCCCCAAAACAGATCCTTGCGGTACACCACTATTAACTAAACTCCAGGATGAACATTTGCCATCAACCACCACCCTCTGTCTTCTTTCAGCTGGCCAATTTCTGATCCAAAGCTCTAAATCACCTTCAATCCCATACTTCCGTATTTTCTGCAATAGCCTACCGTGGGGAACCTTATCAAACGCCTTACTGAAATCCATATACACCACATCCACTGCTTTACCCTCATCCACCTGTCTGGTCACCTTCTCAAAAAACTCAATAAGGTTTGTGAGGCACGACCTACCCTTCACAAAACCGTGCTGACTATCGCTAATGAACTTATTCTTTTCAAGATGATTATAATTCCTATCTCTTATAACCTTTTCCAACATTTTACCCACAACCCAAGTAAGGCTCACAGGTCTATAATTACCAGGGCTGTCTCTACTCCCCTTCTTGAACAAGGGGACAACATTTGGTATCCTCCAGTCTTCCGGCACTATTCCTGTCGACAATAACGATGTAGAGATCAAGGACAAAAGCTCTGCAATCTCCTCCCTGGCTTCCCAGAGAATCCTAGGATAAATCCCATCTGGCCCAGGGGACTTATCTATTTTCACACTTTAAAAAATTGCTATTCCAAAATTTTCATAACAAGTCTATGACATGTCATTTGATCACAGGCCTTTTGAAAGTCCGTAAACATAACATAAAACACACTATCCTCTTCAACACTCAGTTATGTTATCAACGAACTTGATCATGATTATCAGACGTGGTTGGTCATTAACCTAGCCGTGCTGTTTGTTATTTATTATACCATGTTTTTCCAAGAAAGATATATGTTTGTACAGGGTTATGGCCTCTAGAAATTTCCAACCACTGACATTAGACTGACTGGTCAGTAGTTGCAGGGTTCAGTTCATGTCTCCTTTTGTAAGCAGGTTGTAACATTTACAACCCTCCAGTCCTCTGTCAGCACTCCCAGATCCAAGGAGGATTGAAAGCTTCTGGCCAGTGCCTCTGCTATTTCCACCATTCCTTTTTTCAACAAACCTCATATATCCCAACTAGACATAGGAACACTACCACACTATTGTGGTACAAAAATTGTTGGAGAAAAAGGGGTTAACTGAACCTGTTTGTTCATTGACTGTAATTAATGTCAGTCACTATGGACACTAATTGTGTCACTGGAGGTTTTCCCTGTTCTATTAATAAGGGAGTCCTTTCAATGTGTTAACTCATAGTGTCAGTGGGAGCATTACCCCCGGCACTAACAGAGATCCATGGCTGCAGAGAGAGAGCGAGAAGATCGATCAGAATCTCCGAACAATAGACAGGAATATTGCAACAATGGGTCAGAATCTGAGGACAATAGATTGGAATATTACAACAATGGACAGCAGGACTTTCTCCTTTTACTTTGACTTGGTTACTGCTGATTATGTTTGGATGATATTAGAATTTCGGATCTATTATGCTCTGAAAATGATTGAAACGATTTACTATCCCATCCTTGCTATTATTGGTGTCCCTGGTAAGTCTCTGTATCCAACCATTAGATCTATAAACCACATTTCACTGATTGAGTTTTCTTGTCATGTAAATCTTTGGAAGACGTAAGCCACTGTGTTCAGTCTCTGTCACAAAGTCCACACTATATCCACTATCTGTATTCCCCTACCTATCCAATGTCTGAGGCTGAAAGAGACTGTTTGGAACCTCTGTTTTATATTTATACCTGAGATGAGTTCATCGCCATATTCCCCCCCCACACCAACCCGACCTACTACCACCTCTGTAACATCACCCATCATCACCTCTGCCTCAGCCCATCTGCTGAATAAGCCCTCATCTGTGCCTTTGTTAAATCCACACTTGACTATTCCAATTCTATCCTGGTCACCCTCCCAGTTATAAACCTCTGCTGACTGTATCCTAACTCACACCAAATCCTGATCACCCATCACCCCTGTACTCACTGATCTACATTGGCTCCCGGTCTGGCAGCACCTTAATTTTAATATTCTCATGGTCTCATCCTTCCAATTAGTCCCATTTCCCTTCCATTTCACATATTATTGAAAACATTATGCCGTCAAGTCTTTTCCCATTTCCCTTTTTGAAGTGAGTTGCTTTCACTCTATATCTTCCTCTGCTGTGATTTTCACTCTGTGGCAGCACTGGTGCCAATGCGATGAAACCTGGATAGAGAAAATGATGTGCACTGCACAGCCAGCCACTTCTCGTGTGTCCAGCATAGTGCCCCATGCTGGGAAGGGATCTAGCCTGGGTATACCATGCATGTGCTGTTAGTGTGAGGAAGGGTTTGAATTGACGTCAATCAGCTAATCCGACATCTTTGATGTATATCTTTGACACTTTGTCTGTGCATGGCCACTGACTGCCTGTGTTAGTACTCTCAGCTGAAAGTACATTCAGCAGCATGAAGAACCTCCTCTAGTGTTATTTCAAAGGACCAGACATCCAACTTACAGGTGAGGGGCTTTTGACTTACTTCTGCTATTGTAAAGTTAGTGGCGGTGCTGTGGATGGTTTTCTGGAGGTCGTGTTGGGAGCTGCTGCAAAGATTCAGTGAAAAAAGAGGATTTGTGACCCAACTCTGGACGAGGTATGGGGACTGTAGTTACAGTGCCTCTGGGTCTGTAACATGACCAACAAATGGAGCAGAGGCTGCAGAGAGGGGAAGCTCTGTAAAGCGGGAGGACAAAGGGGTTCTTCCCTACCCAGCCTGGGTTTTCCAAGAGCACTTTTCCCACCTACACCTAACCCAGGAGCAGTGTGTGAGGTGAATCAGAATCAATAAGGAGGTGGTCACAGAGCCGTGTCAACTCCTGTAACATGAACTGGAGCCTCACACAAGGATGAGGACGGAGCTGTCAATGGTTGATATGGTCTGACTTTCATTGAACTTCTATGTATCTTTGAAAATTGATAATCAAACAAACTTAAAAGCTTTGTATCTGAATGCAGGAATCATTCGGAATAAAATAAATGAGTTAACAGCACAAATGAAGACGAATGGGTATGATTTATTGGCGATGACTGATACATGGTTGCAGGGAATTCAGGTTTGGGAATTGAATATCCAAGGGTACTTAGTATTTTGGAAGGATAGACAGGAAGGAAAAGGAAGAGGTGTAGCATTGTTAGTAAAGAAAAATATCAGTGCTATGGTGAGAAATGATATAGGCGCTGGAGATCAAGACGTAGATTCAGTGTGCATAGAAATAAGTAATAGAAAGGGGAAGAAGTCCCTGGTGGTAGTAATCTATAGTTCCCCAAACAGTAGTCCCGCAGTGGGGAACAGTATAAACCAAGAAATACTGTGAGAACCTGTGAGAAAGGTACGGCAATGGTGATTTTAATATGTATATAGACTGGATTAGTCAAATTGGCAAAGGTAGCCCCGAGGGAGAGTTCATTGAATGCATTAGAGATTGTTTTTTGGAGCAGTATGTTGTGGAACCAACTAGGGAGCAGGCTATTCTAGATTTGGCATTGTGAAATGAGGTGGGATTAACTAATGATCTCATAGTTAAGGATCCTCTACGGAACAGTGATCATAGCTTGCTGGAATTTCAAATCCATTTTGAGGGCGAGAAACTGGAGTCCCGCTCCAGCGTTCTGGAGTCAAACAAAGTTAATTACATAGACATGAGGACTGATTTGGCCCTCGTGGACTGGGCAGGAAGACTAAAAGGGAGGAAAGTTGATGGGCAGTGGCAGATATTTTAGGAGAAATTCAATTCCTCCCAACTAAAATGTATTCCAAAGAGGAAGAAAGATTCGAAGAGGGGGAAAGACATCCATGGCTAAGCAAGGAAGTTAAGGATAACATAAAGACAAAGACTAAGGCTTACCATATTGCAAAGGCCACTGGCAGGCTGGAGGATTGGGAAATATTTAAAGATCAACAAAGGGTTACTAAAAAATAAATAAAAAGTGAAAAAGTACATTATGAAAGAAAATTAGCACAAAATATAAACGCGGATAGCAAAAGCTTCTTTAAGTATATGAAAGGTAAGAGAGTAGCTAAAGTGAATATTGGTCCCTTGGAGGATGAGACTGGGATGTTGATAGAGGGGGACACAGAAATGGCGGAGACACTAAATCAGCATTTTGCCTCAGTTTTCACGGTAGAGGACACTAGTACCATCTCTATAGTAACTGGTAATGTAGAAGTTACAGAAAGAGAGGAATTTAGAACAATCATAATATGGGGAGGCGGTTGTGTGGTGGTATTGTCACTGGACTAATAAACCAGGGACCCAGGGTATTGTTCTGGGGACATGGGTTCGAATCCCACCACAGCAGAAGGTGGACTTTGAATTCTATTAATAAATCTGGAATTAAAAGCTAGTCTGGTGATGGCCATGAAACCATTGTCGATTGTTGTAAAAACCCATCTGGTTCACTAATGTCCTTAACGGAAGGAAATCTGCTGTCCATACCCTGACTCCATACCCACAGCAATATGATTGACTCTTACATGCCCTCTGACGTGGCCTAGCAAGCCACTCCGTTGTAACTAACTACTACGGAGTCAATAAAAAGGAATGAAACTGCACGGACCACCCAGCATTGACCGGGAACGACCACGGCAAACCCAGCCCTGTCCACCCTGCGAAGTCCTCCTGACTAAAATCTGGGGGCTTGTTGGGAGCCCAGCCGAAGTTGGGAGAGCTCTCCCACAGACTATTCAAGCAACAGCCTGAAAAAGCCATACTCACGGGCAATGTCTCAGACACTGCCATCATCATCCCTGGGTATGTCCTGTCCCACCGGCAGGACAGACCCAGCAGAGGTACAGTGGCATACAGAAGGGACGGATTTGCCCTCAACAACGAACCTGGACCCCACGAAGTCTCATGGCATCAGATCAAACATGGACAAGGAAACCTCCTGCTGATTACCACCTACCGCCCTCGCTCAGCTGATGAGTCAGTATTCCTCAATGTTGAACAGCACTTGGAGGAAGCACTGAGGGTGGCGAGGGCACAAAATGTATTCTGGGTGGGGGACTTCAATGTCCATCACCAAGAGTGGCTCAGTAGCACCACTAGTGACCTCGTCCTCACCAATCCGCCTGCCGCAGATGCATCTGTCCATGACAGTGGTGGTAGGAGTGACCACTGCATAGACCTTGTGGAGATAAAGTCCCAACTTCCCATTTGGGATTCCCTCCATCGTGTTGTGTGGCACTACCACCGTGCTAAATGGGACAGATTTCGAACAGATCTAGCAATGCAAAACTGGACATCCATGAGGCGTCGTGGGCCATCAGCAGCAGCAGAATTGCACTCAACCACAATCTGTAACCTCATGGCCCGGCATATTCCCCATTCTACCATTACCATCAAGCTAGGAGACCAACCCTGGTTCAATGAAGCGTGCAGGAGGGCATGCTAGGAGCAGCATCAGGCATACCTCAAAATGAGGTGTCAACCTGATGAAGCTACAACCCAGGACTATCTGCGTGTAAAACTGCGTAAGCTAAGTGAACAGAGCTAAGCGAACCCAGAAGCAATGGATCAGGCCTAAGCTCTGCAGTCCTGCCACATCCAGCCCTGAATGGTGGTGGGTAATTATCCAACTACCTGGAGGAAGTGGCTCCACAAATATCGCCATCCTCAATGATGAGGGAGCCCAGCACATCACTGTGAAAGCTAAGGCTGAAGCATTTGCAACAATCTTCAGCCAGAAGGGCCGAGTTGAGGCTGATTTCGGCCTCCTCCTGAAGTCCCCAGCATCACAGATGACAGACTTCAGCTAATTTGATTCATTCCACGTGATATCAAGAAATGACTGAAGGCATTGGATACTGAAAAAGCTATGGTGCCCTGACAATATTCTGGCAGTAGTACTGAAGACATGTGCCCAGAACTTGCCGCACCCCTAGCCAAGCTGTTCCAGTACAGCTAAAACACTGGCATCTACCCTGCAATGTGGAAAATTGCCCAGGTATGTCCTGGACACAAAAAGCAGGACAAATCCAACTCGGCCAATTACCGCCCCATCAGCCTCCTCTCAATCATCAGTACAGTGATGGAAGGTGACTTCAACAGTGCCATCAAACGACACTTGCTCAGCAAGAACCTGTTCAGTGATGCTCAGTTTAGGTTCCACCAGGGCCATTCAGCTCCTGACCTCATTAAAGCCTTTGTTCAAACATGAACAAAAGAGCTGAACTCAAGAGGTGAGGTGAGAGTGACTGCCCTTGACATTAAGGCAGCATTTGACCGAGTATAGCATCAAGGAGCCCCAGCAAAACTGAGGTCAATGGGAATCAGGGGAAAGCCCTCCGCTGGCTGGATTCAAAACTAGAGCAATGGAAGATGGTTGTGATTGATGGAGGTCAATCATCTGATCTCCAGGACATCACTGTAGGAGTTCCTCAGGGTAGTGTCCTCGGCCCAACCATCTTCAGCTTATCCATCAATGGCCTTCCATCAATCATAAGGTCAGAAGTGGGGATGTTCGCTGATGATTGAACAATGTTCAGCACCCTTCGTGACTTCTCAGATACTGAAAAGCAGTATGTGTAGAAATGCACCAAGACATGGACAATATCCAGGCGTGAGCTAAGTGTCAAATAACATTCGTGCCATCCAAGTGCCAGATAATGAGCGATTCCAACAAGAGAGAATCGAACCATCTCCCTTTGACATTCACTGGCATTACCATCGCTGAATCCCCCACTATCAACATCCTGAGGGCTACCATTGGCCAGAAACTGAACTGGAGTAGCCATAGAATTACCGTGGCTACAAGAGCAGGTCAGACGCTAGGAATCCTGAGGCGAGTAACTCACCTCCTGACTCCCCAAAGCCTGTCCACTATCTACAAGGCACAAGTCAGGAGTGTGATGGAATACTCTCCACTTGCCTGGATGGGTGCAGCTCCAACAACACTCAAGAAGCTCAACACCATCCAGAGCAAAGCAGCCTACTTGATTGCCCCCCCCCCGCCCCCATCCACCAACATTCACTCCCTCCACAACCGATGCACAGTAGCAGCAGTGTGTACCATCTACAAGATGCACTGCAGCAATGCACCAAGGCTCCTTAGACAGCACCTTCCAAACCCACGACCTCTACCAACTAGAAGGATAAGGGTATAAAATGATTGGGAACACCACCACCTGAAAGTTCCCCTCCAAGTCACACACCATCCTGACTTGGAACTATATCGCTGTTCCTTTACTATCGCTGGGTAAAAATCCTGGAACTCCCTTCCTAACAGCACTGTGGGTATACCTAACCCAAGTGGACTGCAGCGTTTCAAGAAGGCAGCTCACCACCACCTTCTCAAGGGCAATTCGGGATGGGCAATAAATGCTGGCCTAGCCAGCGACGCCCGCATCCCATGAATGAATAAAAAAAAGTCACGAGGGAAAAGGTACTGAACAAACTATTGTGATTGAAGGAAGACAAATCCCCAGGCCTACATCTTAGGGTCTGAAAGGAAATAGCAGCGGAGACAGTGGATCCATTGGTTATAATGTTCCAAGATTCCCTGCATGCGGGAAAGGTTCCAGTGGATTGGAAAAATGCCTGTATAACGCCCTTATCCAAAAAGTGAGGGAGGCTTAATGTAGGAAACAGTAGACCAATTAGTTTAACATCTATCGTTGGGAAAGTGTCACAATCCATTATTAAGTAAGTAATAACAGGACATTAAGAAAGTCAAAAGCAACCCATCAGAGTCAGATTTTCTGAAGGGTAAATCGTGTTTGACGAATTTGCGAGAGTGCTTCGAAGCTGTGACAAGAAATGTGGAAAATGGGGATCCTGTAGATGTAGTATATCTAGACTTCCAGAAGGCATTTGTAAGGTGCCACACAAAAGGTTAATACACAAGGTAAGATCACATGGTGTTAGGGGTAATTTATTAGCTTGGGTAGCTGATTGGCTAACCAACAGAAAACAGAGAGTCGGGATTAATGAGTATTTTTCTGGTTGGCAAGATGTAATTCGTGGGGTGCCTCAGGGTTTGGCCCTTGGGCCCCAACTATTTACAATCTATCTCAATGACGGATGCAGGGATAGAAGGTACTATTGCCAAATTTGCAGATGACACTTAAATAGATTGATTAGTAAGTTGCAATAAATACATAAGACATTTACAAATTGATATGGATAGGTTTGGTGAATGGGACAACATTTGGCAGATGGAGTTTAACGTGGTTATCCATTTTGGTCAGAAAAATAGAAAGGTAAATTATTATCTAAATAGAGAGAAACTTCAGAGTACTTCGGTGCAGAGAGATCTGGGTGCCCTCGTGCATGAATCACAGAAAACTAGTTTGCAGATACAGCAGGTGATAAGGAAAGCAAATTGAATTTTGGCATTTATTGCTAAAGGAATGGAATATAAAAGTAGGGAAGTGTTGCTGCAACTGTACAAGGCATTAATGAGACCGCACCTGGAGTATTGCGTACAGTTTTGGTCTGCTCACTTGAGGATGGATGTAGTTGCATCGGAGACAGTTCAGAGGAGGGTCTCGAGATTGAATCCAGGGATGAGGAGTTTGTCTTATGAAGAGAGATTAAGCAGTTTATGCCTTTACTCTCTAGAGTTTAGAAGAATGAGACGAGATCTAATGGGGTATATAAGATCATTAAAGGATTGATAAAGTAGACGTAGAGAAGATGTTTCCTCTCGTGGGGCAATCTAGAACGAGAGGTCATAGTTTTAGGATAAAGGGGGTGCAGATATAAAACAGAGATGAAGAGAAATTTCTTCCCTCAAAGAGTCGTGAGTCTGTGGAATTCACTACGCCATAGTGCGGTGGATGCCGGGACATTGAGTAAATTTAAGGAGGAGATAGACAGATTTTTATTAGAAATGGGTTGAAGCGTTATGGAGAACGGGCAGAAAAGTGGAGTAGAGGCCGAGATGAGATCAGCAATGATCATATTGAATGGCAGAACAGGTTCGCGGGGCTGAACTGCCTACTCCTGCTCCTAGTTCTTATGTTCTTATCTGGATTTATCCAGGCAAGAGCGGCTGAAGGATCCATTATCTCTCTCTATGTTGTCTATTGATGTATCTGCTGTGTGACGGAGACCACCTATGTTGGGTGAGGCGAATTATACCATCTGCTACCTCAGCAGGGAGAAGCAGGATGAGAGGTCTCGTGGCTTTGTCAGGATAGCAGAATTCCTGATGGTGTAGGTATCTCTGCGGGGCCCCCATGTCAATGGGGAGAGGCACAGGAACTGAAACAACTCCCAGTCCATTAATGTACAGTTGGTGTGTGAGAATGCCCAGTACATCATGTTGGTTAATGTCCACTATCCTGGCAGCAGCCACCATACCTTCATTCTGAAGCAGTCAGCCATTCCCAACACGTCAGGCCTCCATACAGAACCAGAATGTGGCTCATGACCTCTAAACTCTAGACACCTCTTCCCACACACAAAACCACCAGGTGAAGCAATGATTCCGATGTCTGAACCGCTCGGGGGGAGTCCTCCAGTACACACTGGATCAGGTGTTCAAGTTCATGGTGTTCTGCTGCACCCTTCATAATCCTCACCATCATGAGGACACAAGCATTGGCAGCAGGAATCCGGAGGCCAACTCAGGAGGAGGAGGAGGCAGGGAGTATATTTCGTGGATGCCTTCGACCCGGACAGGCTGTCGGAGATTCCCTGCTAAGATTCCAGTTCGCATCGGACAACCTCCCTTTCCCATCTTGGATCCCCCATTCTCCACCATTACACCCATCTGAGACGCCCCATCACAGTGTCTCCTTTATCACCATCCTGCAACAAACACCACCAACAAAAGCCTTTTCATTAACATCTTTATCCAGCAACACATCCAATTGTACCAACAAAACTGAACTATTCACCCTTGTGTATTCCCTTAGTGCCTGTCTTGTGGATTTCCTCAACTTGCCTAGTTCTCCTACACAGTGTTTCCCCAGTGGCTGCAGCATGGCTGAGTTTCACTGGGGGTGACCGCAGATGGCCTTGCAGGACGTCCTCGTACAGCTCTGTGACTTGAGGCCTTGGATTCGAATTGCAACACCTCGACATGGGCAGCAGCTCCAGCAATGTTCACATCTGAGTCCTGTGTATTATAACTCGTCTGTGACCTCGTCCTCCGGTGAGCTGACACATGAACTATCCTTTCCCCCTGGCCTGGCTGCAGCTCACTCGTGCTCGGTGACTCACCACGTGCAGATTCCGACTCTATATCAGCCTCCAAGTTACACGCACTGTAAGTATTTGATCTGGTGACTGTGAGGGTCAGACCAAGTGATGGGTCTTCACCATCAGTGCTGTGCTGCTGCTCTCTTTCTATCTCATGGAGCTGCTGTGACTGGGAAGCTGGTATTATTGGGTTATCATTGGAAAGTATAACATCAGAAGGGGAGGGTTGGGGTGAGGGATTGGGGGTGGTGGAAAGCAGGAGGTCCATGATCCCACCATCTGCAGCTTGTACATCATCATTTCTGACGTTTACCAGTTCTGATGAAGTGTCACAGATCTGAAACATTAACTCTGTTTCTCTCTGCGCCGATGCTGCAGGACCAGCTGAGTATTTCCAGCACTTTCTGTTCTCTTCCCTGAGCTCTGGAATTCTCTTCCTAAACCTTAAATCCAGTAAGTTGCACAGAGTCCAGTTTTAGGGAGTACTACTTGTACAGAGTACTAAATACAATAAAGTTAGTTAACTATTGCATTTAGCATTTCACTTAATTTTATTCTGAACTTCTAGTTTCTTTGTGACAGCTGGACAGTTCATTGATTCTCATGGAATAAAAGGGTCAGTGTCAGCTTGGATAAAAATATAAACTGGCTTAATGAGAGAAAACAGTGAGTTGTGGAAAACAGTGGCTTTTTTCAGACTGGAGGAAGGCAGACAGTGGTGTTTCCCCAAGGGGCAGTGCTTGGACCACTGATATTTTTCTGATATATATATAAATAATTTGGATATTGGAACACAGAACACACAGATCGAGGGAGCTTATGCTCATATCCACCATTCCCAGTCCCTGCTTTAGAGCCATAGACTCAACGGCTGTAAGGTACCTGTGTGTGGTTGTGGTGGTGACATCTCTCTCACTGCCAGTGACTGTGGTTAGTCTTGTTCTTAGACTGGTCTGCAGTTTAGGCCCAGGTTAGTACATACCCTGGTAATTTCCAGTTATCTTGTCGTCCTTGTATGGAGGAGATTGAGCAGAGACTGTGAGGCTTACAAATATGTTGTCTGAAGAAGAACCGGGATATCTGACTTTGTGCTTGGAGACAGCAGCCACTACTGCCCACTGTTGACGGATTGTGTCTGAAACTGTCGGACTTTATCTCAACACAGGGCGTGGTCAGCTTCAGGGGAGGCAGAGCTTTAACACGGGTCTAATTCCCTCATAGCCCCTCCTCACATCTTCTAACTCCTCCCCTAGTCTGGGAGTTTCTGCCTGTAACTCAGTGTTTTGGTCCAGTATTTGTTCTAATTTTCTCTGTGGATAATATACTCCATTATGGGGCTCCTGATCCAACAGTAACTGATTGTACAGGATGCCAATGTTCTCCTACCAACCTTCATTTTCCTTCTGTAAATTGTCCATCTCATCCTTCAATTCTTTGTGTCTTTTATTTAACCGTCAGGTGCAGAGATGTGCCCCATTAACCAACTTATCTCAAACCTTTTTTATCTTAAATTTGTATTTCTGGACATCCTCAGATATTCTATTGAGAATTAAATCGTAATCCCCATCATACTGCTCGATAATCCTTAGGATGTCCGTCCCCCCAGGTGTGCCTGTTTTTTTTTCTCTGCCAGGTTATCAATTGACTATTTCCTGTGATATGCTAATGACATTGTATTTCTGGTTTTACTTATTCAAACTCTCTTAAAGCTCCCCCACCGCCCGCACCTCCCCCCCCCCCCCCCCGGCACCACCACCGCCCCCCCCCCCCCCACCCCCGCTCTTAGTGATGAGCACACCGTGTTCTGGTGTAAGCTTTCTATCTATCTCGAGATGCCCAAACCAGTCCCAATGACGAGCACACGTGTTTCACTGTACATTCTCTCTCTCTGTGACAACTCCCTGCCCAGTCTCTGCAATAACCCCACGTTTTTGACCTATTCTAATCTTTCTCTGTCTCCAAATCTCCTTCCCATTCGAGCAATGATCACTCAACTGAGTTTGTCATTTCAACTCTGGACGAGGTTTGGGGCCTGTAGTTACAGTGTCTCTGGGTCTGTAACATGAACAACAAATGGAGCAGAGGCTGCAGTGAGGGGATGCTCTATAAAGAGGGAGGACGAAAGGGATCTGCCCAACCCACCCAGAGTTTTCCAAGAGCACTATTCCTACCTAAACCTAACCCAGAAGCAATGTGTGAGGTGACTCTGATTCAATAAGGATCTGGTCACAGAGCTGTGTCACCTCCTGTAACACGACCTGGAGCCTCACACCAGGGTGAGGACGTAGCTGTTGGTGACCGTTAAGGTCACAGTTTCATTGAACTTCTATGTATGTGGATCTTCCCAGGCAGGAGCAGGAGACATATCCAACATAGAGTGGTAGAAATTGATGGAGTCATGGAGTCATGTACGACACAGAAGGAGGCCATTTTGCCCCTCTGTGCCAGCTCTGTGTGGAAGAATTCAGGCAGTCCCAATCCCCCGCTCAATCCCCGTATCCATGCAAGTTCACTTCCTTCAGGTGTCCATCCAGTTTCCTTTTAAAATCATTGATTGTCTCGGCTTCCACCACCCTCATGGGCAGTGAGTTCCAGCACATTACCATCCACTGTGTAAAATATTTCTTCCTCATATCCACCTGCATCTCTTATCCAAAACCTTCCATCTGTGTCCCCTGGTCCGTGTTTCATCAGATAATGAGAAGACTTTTTCCTTGTCTACCTTACCTAAGCCTATCATAATCTTGTACACGTTTATCATACCTCTCTCAATCTCCTTTACTCTAGGGAGAACAACTCCATCTTCTCCAATCTAACCTTGTAACTAACCAACCCGCTCCCCCCTCCCCACCCCCCCGCTCCAATCCCTGGAACCATTCTGGTAAATCTCCTCTGCACCCCCTCAAGGACTTTACATTCTCCCTAAAGTGTGCTGACCAGAACTGGACACAGTTCTCTAGTTGAGGCCTAACCAAAGGTTTATACAGTTTCAGTATAACTTCCCTGCTTTTGTATCTTTGCCTCTAATTATGAAGCCCAAGATCTGATTGGCTTTGCTTAACACTCTCCATTAATGTTCTTCCACCTTCAATGATCAATGCATATAGAGCCCCAGGTCCCTCAGTTCCTGCACAATCTTTAGAACTGTCCCATTAAGTCTCTATTGCTTTCCTATTGCATCTGACAAAATACATCACCTCACACTCCTCTGTATTAAATTCCACCTGCCACTTCTCTGGCCATTCTGCGAGCCTATCTATATCCTGTTGTAGGCATTTTGCATCATCCTCACTGTTTACCATTCCTCCAAGCATGGTATCATCGGAAAATATTGAAATTCTAATCTGAATTCCAAGATCCAGCTCATTTATATATAGCAAAAAAAAAATCAGTTGGTCCGAGAACTGACCCTTGGAAAACATCACTGTCTACCGTCCTCCAGTGTGAAAAACAACCGTTCACCAGCACTCTGCCCGAACTATCTCTTCTTTGAAGGTAGCCCATTGTTCAGCTCCTGTTTTCCTGCCAAACGTTGACTCTAATTTGTTCGCCCCAGCTCAATTTTTACACCGGATGACTTGTTGAAGTTGACTTTCTCATAGTTAATTATTCTTACTCTGGATTGCTCTTTGTCCTTTCCCATAGTCAACCTAAACCTTATGATACAATGATCACTGTCCCCTAAATGTTCTCCTACTGATACTTAATCCACTTGGGTCCAGCTCATTCTCGAGAACCAGGTCTAGCAGTGCCTCCTTTCATGTTGGACTAGCAACATATTGTTGTAGAAATGTTTCCTGCACACACTGTAGTAACACCTGCCTCCCTCTGCCCGTTAAATTGCTACTATCCCAGTCCATATTAGGATAATGAATGTTCCCCCATTGTAACTACTCTATAATTCTTGCATCTTTCTGTAATTTTCTTGCAGATTTGTTCCTCCACATCCTTCCCATTAGCTGATGGCCTATAGACAACAACAAGCAATGTAAATGCACCTTTTTTTGTTCTTTAGCTCTATCCAAATAGATTCTGTCCTTCACCCACCTACGCACCCACCCAGCCCCACTCCCACCTCCCCACACATGTCCCCGGGACTTTCACTCTCTCCAGCACTATAATGTTCTCCTTAATCAATACCACCACTCTTACTCCTTTTCTCCCTTTCCTATTTTTCCTGAACACCTTGTATCCAGGAATATTTAACACCCAGTTCTGCCCTTCTTTGAGCCAGATCTCTGTTATAGCCACAACATCATATTTCCACATGGCAATCTGCACCTGTACCTCACCAGTCTTATTAACCACACTCCGTATTCACATACATGCACATCAACCCTGATGTAAACTTTATTACTTCCTCCCTTACTCAGACCTCAACTAATAACTTTCTATACCCTACTGTAGTGTTATCCATCTCTCCCAGTATTCTGTGCACTTTAGAATTCCTCTCTGATGTTTACTCCTGGTTCCCACACACATGCCAATTTAGTGTAAACCCTCTCCAATAGCACTAACATATCACCCTGCAAGGAAATTAGTTCCAGCTCTGTTCAGGTGCAACCGTCCGGCTGGTACAGATCCCACATTCTCCAGAACTGGTCCCAGTGTCCCAGCAATGCAAACCTCACCGCTTCTGCAGCATCCTCCCAGCCACACATCCCTCTGTAATATTTTCCTATTTCCATACTCACTCGCACGGGGTACTGGCAGTAATCCGGAGATTACTACTTTGAGATGGCTAACTTGACCCTGACACCAGGGAGGAAACACACCATCTTGGATGCATGTCTGCGGCCTCAGAAACGCTCGTCTGTTCCCGTGACTATCGAATCTCCTGTCACTGTCAACATTCTAGTCTTCATTGTATCCCCTCCCACCCCCAGTACAGCTGAGACAGCCCGGGTACCATGGCCTTGTCTCTGGCTGCAGTCCCCAGATGAAACATCACTTTCCTCAGTATTGAATACTGGTTGGAGAGTGAGATGCACTCTGGGGTCTCCTGTGCTACCTGCCTGATTCTGCTTGACTGTAATTCTTCTTCCCTTAATCTGTGGGGTGACCACATCTATAACGTGCTCTTCACAAATTACTCAACCTCACGTAAATACCACAGAGGCATCCATGGTCCCACCATCTGCAGCTTGTACATCATCCCAGACAGCAGGATGAAGAGGAGGTGGGTGTTAAGAAGGGGCATAAGGCAGGAACATAACGTCATCCTGAATGCTGTCGGTGATGCCGGATGCTATAGGCTCTGTCACAGCCGTTCCCATGAGGTGGAGAATGAACTCCTCCCTCAGGCTCAGGGGATGAAGGTAAACCTGGATCCCGACAGTTCACTGCTGCTCCCTGTCCTGTAAGAGAGAGAGCAGAATGTCAGTGATTGTGTTGCACTGTGTTTGGGAGATATGCCTGCAACAGCTGAATAGCTGGTGGTATGTGAAGGGAGTGAAAGGTGGATGTGAGGCTGGTATCAGTGGAAGGTATGTAAAGGTGATGTGGAGTATGTAAATGTTAGGTGTGAGTCCTGAGTGTTAAGGACTGCTGATGGGTGAGTGATGGGGGTGTGGTACATTGAGCAGTGTGAGAGGTTGGTGATGTTGGGGGTAGGAGATGCCATGTGGAAATGAATTCACTGACATTGATCACCCGTGTGAGCTCATTCTACTTCTTCTGGCTCTGCTGCCAGATCCTGGGGCCAAGCTTCCTGCATTGACCTCCCTGGCCACCTGCTCCCATTCCCTTCGGAGTGCGTTTCTTGAGGGTCTACATCCCACCCCACTGATACATGGCCTCTCTTCTCCTGTCACCCTGCATGACTAAGGCCTCTAGCACTACATCCGTGAATCACAGAGCCCTCTCTCTGTGCTCGTATTCAACCTACCTTTTCTCCAATTGCAGCATTCACAGTCAGCAGCAGCAGCCTCCTGTGATTCAGTGCAGCTTCCCTTTAAGAGGGACAGATTGCCTTTAAGGGCTGAATCCTGGCTGAAACACGTGCTAGACTCAGACACAGTTAAGTCTCCTGTTAAGCGTGCAGACAGACAGCAGCGCGGGTCACCCTGGGCGGCCCCTAAAATTTACGGAAATGTAATGAGGAGGCCCCAGAAATTTTGTATCACCTGCCTCAACTGGCAGATCATGACCCCACTGCTCAAAAAGCGATGCAAACCCGGTTTGCTCTCTCTTTCTATTTTCCTTTCCCTCTTTCCCCCTTTCTCACTCTCTTTCCCTTCACTCTATGTCTCTTGCTCATAGAATTAGAGACAGGTGCAGCACTGAAGGAGGCTATTCGGCCCTTTGTGTTAGTGCTGTTTCTTGGAAACAGCTGTCTAATTATTACCACTCTCCTCCTTTATCCCCAGACTATTTTTTTCGCCTTTTCCAGTTTTTTTAATTATAATTCCCTTTTGAAAGATATTATTGAATCTGCTTCCATCATGTTTTCGGGCTGTGAATTTCTGATCCCAACAACTCGCTGAGAAGGAAAATTCTCCTCATTTCACCTTTGGTTCTTTGTCAATTACCTTCAATCTATGTCTTCTTAATACTGAACTTTCTGACACTGGAAACAGTTTCACATTAATTACCCCATCAAAACTCTTCATGATTTTGAATTCGATATTAAATCTCCTCTTACCCTTCACTGCTCTAAAGAGAACAAACCCAGCTTTTCCAATCTCTCCATGTAACTGAATTCCCAGATCCCTGGTACCATATGTTTCAAATTCTGCTATTCCATGTGTCATGTACTGGGATATGCTGTAGTGTTTTATATAGATTTTCCATAACTTCCCAGTTTTGTTTTCTATGCCTCTATTTATAAAGCCCAGGATCTAATATGCTTTATTAACTGTTGTGCTAACCTGTCCTGTGACCTTCAACGATTTACACATAAACTCCCAGGTCTCTCTGTTCTTGCACTCCCTTTACAGTTGTAACATGTAGCTTGTGTTGTCTCTCCACATACATCCTTCTAAAAGGTATTACCTCACATCTCTGCTGTGACAATTCAAATTTCAGAAGATTGAAGACATTGTTTTCAGTCCCTGCTCCAAAATTAATTCCCTAACTACCGACTCCATACCTCTCCCTGGCAATTGTGTGAGACTAAACCAGACTGTTCACACCTTGGTGTCATATTTGACCCCGAGATGAACTTCTGACCACATCTACACACCTTCACTAAAACCGCCTATCTGCACCTAGAAAATCATAGAAAAATCATAGAATGTTTACAACACAGAAAGAGGCCACTTGGCCCATCGTGTCTCTGCTATCCAAAAAACGACCTTCCCAGCCGAATCCCACCTTCCAGCATTTGGTCCCGAGCTCTGCAGATTAAATCACTTGAGGTGTCGCAAGGCACGTTTAAAATCAGATGAGGTTTTCAGCATCTTCTACCCTTTCAGAAACTGAGTTCCAGACCCCCACCCCACCACACTCTGGGTGATTTTTTTCCTCATCTCCCCTCTAATTTTTCTACCAATCATTTAAATCCATGCCCTCTTGTCACTGATCTCTCTGCTAAGGTGAATAGACCCTTCACCACCACTCTATCCAGGGCCCTCAACGTTTTGTACGTTTCAATCAGATTTCCCCTCAGCCTTCTCTGCTCCAAGGCAAACAACCCCAGCCTATCCAATCATTCCTCAAAGTTGCATTTTCCCAGTCCCGGCAACATGTTTGATAAATCTCCTCTGTCCCCTCTCCAGTGCAATTACATCCTTTCTGTAATGAGGTGACCAGAACTGCACACATTACTCAAGTTGTGGCCTAACCAATGATTTATGTAGTTCCAGCATAACCTCCCTGCTCTTATATTCAATACCTCGGCTAATAAGGGAAAGGATTCCATATGACCTCTTAACCACCTTATCGAGCTGTCCTGCTACATTCATCTATCTGTGGGCATTCACTCTAAGGTCTGTCACTTCCTCTACACTTCTCAGTATTCTCCCATTAATCGTGCATTCCTTTGCCTTATTTGACCTCCCCAAATGCATCATATCTCACTCATCCAGCCTGAATTCAATTTGCCACTTCTCTGCCCATCTGACCAGTCCATCAATATATTCCTGCAGTGTACAGCTATCCTCCTTGCGATCTACCACACGGTCAATCTTTGTATCGTCTGCAAACTTCTTGATTATGCCCCTACCTTTACTTCCAAATCGTTAATGTATGCGACATAAAGCAGGGGTCCCAGTACTGAGCTGTGTGGAATTTGCTTTTTTTTATTCATTCGTGGGATTTGGGCGTCACTGTCTGGGCCTGTATTTATTGCCCAACCCTTATTGCCCTTGAACTGAGTGGCTTGTGAAGCCATTTAATAGTCCATCACATTGTTGTGGGTCTGGAGTCACATGTGGCCAGACCAGGTAAGGACTGCAGATCTCCTTCCCTAAAGGGCATTAGTGAATCAGATGGGCTTTTCAAACAATCGACAATGGTTTCATGGTCACCATTAGAGTCGCTGTTTAATTCCAGAACTATTAATTGATTTCAAATTTCATTATGTGTCATGGTGAAATTCGAATCCATGTCCCCAGAGTGTTTCCCTGTGTTTGCTGGATTTACAAGTGCAGTGACATTGCCACTACACCACTGCCTCCACTAAATGTTGCTGGAAAATTCCCTCCAGTCGCTAAAACGCCTGTCAACAATTACTCTTTCTTTCCTGTCACTGAGCTAATTTTGCATCCGCCTTGCTGCATTTCCCTGGATCCCCTGGGATTTTATTTTTAACAAGTCTGCTATGTGCGCCCTTGCTAAAAACTTTGCTAAAATCCAAGTGGACCGCATCAACTACATTAACCTCATCTATCGTCCTTGTTACGTCATCAAATAATCATGCAAGTTAGTCAGACACAATCTTGCCTGAACACATCTATGGTGATTATCCCTGATGAACCTGTGCCTTTCTAAGTGACAGTTTATCATGTCTCTCAGAATAGATTACAATAATTTTCCCACTCTGAGGTTAGATTGACTGGCCTGTAGTTATTCGGTCTATCCTTCGCTCCCTTTTTAAATAGTGGTTCAATGTTAGCAGTTCTCCAATCCTCCATCACCACACCTGTATCCAGTGAGAACTGGAAAATCATGGACATACCTTTGGTTATTCCTTCTGTTGCTTCTTTTAACAACCTGGGGTACATTTCATCACGCCATGGTGATGTTTCAACTTTCAATGAGGCTAATTCCATTAGTAATTCCTCTCTGCCTATGTTTATCACATCCAATAATTCACACACCTCCTCCTTAACTACAATATCTGCACCGTTCCCCTCTTTTGTGAAGATAGTCACAAAGTATTCATTAAGAACCATGTCAGTAACTACTGTCCCTACACATAGGTTACCTTATCGGTCATTAATGGGCTCTACTCTCTCCTTAGTTGTCCTCTTCGCCTTAATGTATTGAAAGAAAAAACATACATGGGTTCATCTTGATTTTGCTTGCCAATATTTTTTTATGATTTCTCCTTGCTTTCGTAAATTCCTTTTTGATATCAGCCTCCACTTTCTATACTCCTCTTGGTTTTCTGTTGTACTGAGTTCTCGGTGTGGGACATAAACTTGCCCTTCCTGCTGTATCTTACCCTGTAGGCTCCTTGTCATCCATGGAGCTGGGGAATGAGACTGACTTGATTTATCTACAAAGCGCTGGAACGGACTCGATGAGTTGAAATGTCCCATTCTGCGCCAGAATTGACTAAGGCTCTATGACTCTATGACATGGGTATTCCATTACAACTGCTTTCCTATACTGGGAAGGTGTATAATGGACTGGACAGTATCACCCTGTTGAACCCCGTGATGTAAGTAAAATGTTTGATTCCCCAGAACATGGTTAACAAATGTCCTTCACAAACAGAGTAAATCAGTTCAGGCCCACTCACAATTCTGGAGTAATTCACAATGGGGAGTAATTTCTCCTGGTTTTCTCGGCATTGGACAGCAACCAGGCTGTCACTGTGTCCCCACATCCATGTCGAAAGTCTTGTCGGGGTTAGGTGAGGTAAGACACGTTGCCTGGGCGACAGATTTCTTTAGTTGTTACTGTTTCTGTGTTCTCTTCAGTCCAAATGGGATAAACCTGGTCATCATCACCATTTGGTGGTTCATAAAGAGGAGTCACAGTCTCAGCAAATCGAGGGATGAGGGTCCGCTGATACCACAACAGCCTGAGGATAGGACACAGGGCAGTCTTTGTGGTGGACAGGGGTAGACACTGGATGAGGGTCTGCTGATACCCCACCAGCCTGAGGATAGGACACTGGGCAGTCTTTGTGGTGGACAGGGGTAGACACTGGATGAGGGTCTGCTAATACCCCACCAGCCTGAGGATAGGACACAGGGCAGTCTTTGTGGTGGACAGGGGTAGACACTGGATGAGGGTCTGCTGATACCCCACCAGCCTGAGGATAGGACACTGGGCAGTCCTTGAGGTGGACAGGGGTAGACACTGGAATTGTGTCCACTGATACTCCACCAGCCTGAGGGTAGGACAAAGGGCAGTCTTTGAGGTGGACAGGGGTAGACACAGGATGAGGGGCAATTGATACTCCACCAGCCTGAGGATAGGTCAGAGGGTAGTCTTTGAGGTGGACAGGGGTAGACACTGGATGAGGCTCCACTGATACCCCACCAGCCTGAGCAGAGGACACAGAGCAGGCTTTGAGGTGGACAGGGGTAGACACTGGATGAGGGGCAATTGATAATCCACCAGCCTGAGGATAGGACACAGGGCAGTCTTTGAGGTGGACAGAGGTACACACTGGATGAGGGTTCACTGATACCCCACCAGCCTGAGGATAGGACACAGAGCAGTCTTTGAGGTGGACAGGGGTAGACACTGGAATTGTGTCCACTGATACCCCACTAGCCTGAAGATAGGACACAGGGCAGCCTTTGAGGTGGACAGGGGTGGACAATGGATGAGGGTCCACTGATACCCACCAGCATGAGGATAGGACACAGTGCAGTCCTTGAGGTGGACAGGGGTAGACACTGGATGAGGATCCACTGATACCCACCAGCCTGAGGATAGGACACTGGGCAGTCCTTGAGGTGGACAGGGGTAGACACTGGAATTGTGTCCACTGATACTCCACCAGCCTGAGGGTAGGACACTGGGCAGTCTTTGAGGTGGACAGGGGTAGACACTGGATGAGGGTCCACTGATACCCACCAGCCTGAGGATAGGACACAGTGCAGTCCTTGAGGTGGACAGGGGTAGACACTGGATGAGGGTCCACTGATACCCACCAGCCTGAGGATAGGACTCTGGGCAGTCCTTGAGGTGGACAGGGGTAGACATTGGAATTGTGTCCACTGATACTCCACCAGCCTGAGGGTAGGACACTGGGCAGTCTTTGAGGTGGACAAGGGTAGACACTGGATGAGGGTCCACTGATACCCCACCAGCCTGAGGATAGGACACAAGGCTGTCTTTGAGGTGGACAGGGGTATACACTGGATGGTTTCGACCTGATGTTGGTCTGGGATGATGTTGGATGAGCCAATTTAGACATATAGAACGATGACACGATGTTACACCAGCTGGGCCTTACGTGGATGGTCTTTTAGTCCAGCTCCCAAAGTAACTGCAGTAGTTCCTGTAAAAGGGTTAAATGTGTGGACACGGTCTGTGGTGATGAGGAGGAGACCATCAATTTATTTCAGCAAGCAGGAAGAATGTGAAAGGTTCCTAACGGCCCCGGCCATACGTTTGTGGAAAATAGTGGGGTTATTGTGGAACCCCTTGTGACAGACATGTCCAGGGGTATCTCTGGTCCTCAGAAGTTAATGTGAATTTAAATTGTTTCTCTTGTTTTACTGGGATACTCCAATAAACATTAGAGATATCCAGCGTGGTGAAGTCAGCCCTGCCGCTGGAAATCCGGGAGAGTAGGGTTGGTGTCTCTCAGACAACCGAGTTCACACAGGGGTGACTGAGTTGAGTTTGTATGGTCACTAGTCAGTCCCCAGCTGCCATCTGGTTTTGTAACCGGCAAAATCGGACAGTTAGTAGTGAATGTGTCTTTGTGAACTGCACCCTGGTATAACAATAACCTGATAGTGTCTGGAATATATGATATAATCTCAGCTCGGTATGAATACTGCTTCATGGATCATGCAATGGTCAGTTAATTTCTTCAGGTCTGCTCATGTTTCCACAGTCATCTTTATGGGTTGTGATTACACTCAGCACCGACTCGAGAATCACCTGTACCTCAGGGTGATCAGAGGTGTCTGGTACCCACTCCTCTGATATTTTAATCATGAATATTGAGGTTACACTGGACACCAGAGCAGGGTATGGTTTAATGTTCTACAATATACAAATATAGAGATAAGTAATTACTGCTGATAACCTTTGAGCACATTACTGCCCAGTAGTCCCTGTCCATTATACAGGATCATATAAAAGGAAGGCAGGACTTTGACATGAACTCTGTTCCCTCTCCTACACCACTGTAAGATCTGATCTAGGGTCACCACATCCGTGAACTGTGGAGCCCTCTTTCTGTCCTAGTATTCCATTTACCTTCTGTCCAATTGCAGCATTGACAGTCAGCAGCAGCAGCCTCCTGACTGAAAGAGGTCACTTGGCCCATTGTATCAGTGGTGACCGAAAAACAATCCACCCATTCTAATCCCACTTTCAGCATTTGATCCATAGCTCTGCAGATTACGGTACTTGAGGTGTATATCCAGAATCCTGTTGAATGAGTTGAGGGTTTCTGCCTCAACTACACTTGCAGGCAGTGAGTTCCAGACCCCACCACACTCTGTATGAAAAGGTTTTCCTCATCTCCCCTCTTATCTTTCGACTAATCACTTTAAATCTATTCCCCCCGAGTCACTGACCTTTCTACTAAGGTGAACAGACCCTTCACCTCCTCTCTGTCCAGATCCCTCAAAATTATGGACATTTCAGTCCGATCTCCTCTCAGCCTTCTCTATTCCAAAGAGAACAACCCCAGCCTATCCAATCGTTACTCACAGCTGCATTTTGTCTAGTCCTAGCAACATCCTCATCAATCTCCTCTGTATCCTCTCTAGTGCAATTAGATCCTTTCTGTAATGAGGTGACCAGAATTGCACTCAGTACTCAAGTTGTGGCCTAGCCAATGAGTTATACAGTTCCAGCATAATCTCCCTGCTCTTATATTCTATACCTCAGCTAATAAGGGAAAGGATTCCATCTGCCTTCTCCACCATATTATTATTGAATCTGCTTCCACCTTGTTTTCAGGCAGTGAATTCCAGATCCCAACAACTCGCTGTGTAAGAACATTCTCCTCATTTCACCTCTGGTTCTTTGTCAATTACCTTCAATCTGTGTCTTCTTAATACTGAACTTTCTGACACTGGAAACATTTTCACACTAATTACCCGATCAAAACCCTTCATGAATTTGAATTCTATATTAAATCCCCTCTTACCCTTCACTGCTCTAAAGAGAAAAATCCCAGCTTTTCCCATCTCTCCATGAGATCCCTGGTACCAATCTAGTAAATCACCTCAGTATCTTCACTAAGTCTTTGACGTCCTTACCAAAGTGTGGTGATCAGAATTGGACACAATTCTACAGCTGGGACCTAACCAATGATGTATAAAAATCAGCATTTTCTCCTGAGTTTTATTACTCTGTGCTGTGTTTATAAAGCCAAGGACACGATATGTTGTTTTTTTAGCAGCCTTCTCAGTGTCCTGCTGCCTCAGAAATTAGTACAGCCCGAGGTCTGTCCATTCCACCGCCCACATTAGTTTGCCTTTCCTCATATTTCTGAACGATATGTATCACTTCACAGTTCAATGTGTAAAGTTCAATCTGCCGGGTGACTGGCCATTTCACCAGTCACTCTCTGTCCTCATTGGGACAGACCAGGCTCCATCCTCAGGCTGTGCTGAGTAAGCAGCTTTCACCCAATATGGTACTGAGCTCCAAATAGAGCAGAAAAGAGTCACTTCTATCCCCGGCTTGTGTTAATCCCACCCGGTGTGGCACTGACACACACAGATAGCAGGAAAGACCCAATTCAATCCCCGGTGTGTCTTAATCCCACCCGGTGTGGTCCTGACCCACACAGAGAGCAGGAAAGACCCAATTCAATCCCTGGCCTGTGTTAATCTCTCCCGGTGGTACTGACCCAGGCACAGAGAGCAGGAAACATTCAATTCTATCCCTGGACGGTGTTAATCTCACCCGGTGTGGTACTGACCCACACAGAGAGCAGGAAAGACCCAATTCTGTCCCCGGCCTCTTAATCCCACACAATGTGGTACTGACCCACACAGAGAGCAGGAAAGGACCAATTCTATCCCTGATCTGTGTCACTCCCACCCGATGTGCTAATGACCCCCACGTACACACAGAGAGCAGGAAGGGACCATTCTATCCCTGATCTGTGTCATTCCCACATAGTGTGATACAGACACAGCAAGAAATTTCTATTTCTCTCCCTGGCCTGTGCCAATCCAACATGTTGTGTTAATGACCCCCACACACAGAGCAGGAGATTTCCATCTCTCTCCCTCGCCTGTGTTAATCCAACAAGGTATGTTCCAAGTACAAGTAACGATCAGCCTCTGCTTAAAATTGCTGCCCGTCTATCCCTGATCAGTGTTACTTCCACACAGTGTGGTACTGACCAAACAAATAGAGCAGGAAAGGACTAATTATCTCCCTCATCTGTGTTAATCCAACATGATGTTTTCCTGAACCATATCAAAGTACAAGTAATGATCAGCCTCTGCTTAAAATTGTTGACCATCTGTTGTACATATCAGGTAAGGTTTCAATGGTTTCTGTTTCCACAGACTCAAAGAATCATGCAGCACGGAGGAGGCTATTTGGCCCATCGTGTCTGTGCATGCTGTTTGAAGGAGCAATCCCATTTGTCCCTCTCCTCCACACAATTAAAACTTCGCTGAAAATCTCCTCTGATACTATTGAATCAATTCTCTTTTTTAAATTTATTATTGAATCTTCTTCACCACTCTTTCAGGCTGTGAATTTCGGTTTATAATAAATCAATGCATTTTTGTTGGCCCATCACCTTAAAAATGTGTCCTCTGGTTACTGACAGTACTTCCAGTGAAACCAAACTCTCTGTCTTTACTCCATCAAATACTGTTCAAGATTTTGCATATCTCTACTCAATCTCCATTTAACATTACTGCTCTAAAGAGAACAATTCCAGTTTACAGTCAAGGGACACGAGATGGAGGGGAGGGCGTAGAATTCAGCTCGGACTCTAACACAAAACACCATCACCTCCACATTCCCCTCCTCCGAGCCAAACACCATCTAGACTTGGACAGAAATCACCGTTCCTTCATCATCACTGGGTTAAAAGCCTGAAATCCTTTCTGTAACAGCATTGTGGGAACACTTTCACCACACGGATTGCAGTGGTTCAGGATGAAGGCCCATCATTTTCTCATGGTAACCAGGCATGGGGAAGTAATGCCAGCCTTGTCAGTATCACTCATATCTTGAGAACAAATAGGCAGGAAATAAAATGTTAATAAAATCAATGAGTTTGTAACTGACTGATTGAAGTGATCAAAGAGAGAGACATCATAAATCAATAAGTAAATTGTCAACACAATTCATCTCACCTGGCCCTTGTGTTTGCCTTTCTTCTGTTATCTGTGTGAGGATACAAGTAACAATGAGCCGCTGGCTCAAGAACTGCTGGACATCAATTGTACACACGAAATAAGGACTCAATGAATTCTGTTACCATAGAATCGTAGAATCACAAAACATGGAAGCAGTCCATTGTCCCATCGTACCTGTGCCATCTTTGAAAGAGCTTTTTATTTTGCCCCTCTTTCCTCCTCTTTTCCCAAAGCCCTGCAAATTCCCCTCTGCAGCATTTATCCAGTTCCCTTTTGAAACTTGCTCTTGAATCTATTTCCAGCACATCTTCAGGCCGTGTATTCCAGGTTAAAGCAACTCACTGTATAAAAAAATATTTTCCTTATGGCACCTCTGCATCTTTTGCTAAGTATTTTGAGTCTTGCTATCGGTCCTTTTCCCAAAGGAAGCAGTTTACCCTTACTCTGTCAAAACAGCACATAATTGTGATCTGTTCCATTAAATTCCCCCCTTTACCTGATCTACTCTGATTCCTGTTTCAGTAGTCTCCCCATGTTCCTGAACTCCCACATTCCTAGACCATTCCAGTAAATCTCCTCTGCACCTTCTCCAACATTCTGACATCCTTTCTAATAAGTAATGCTCAGAATTGGACACAATTCCTCAGCTGAGACCATCCAGATATTTACAAAGTTTCAGTTGACTACCCTCCTTTTGCACGCTATGCCTCTATTTATAAAGCTCGATATCCTGGATGTGTTTTTAGTAATTTTATCGACTTGTTCTGCTATATTCAAAGACATCTGTTCATGCACCCAATTTAAAACTGCCCCATTTCATTTACTTTGCCTCACCTTATTCTTCCTCCCTTACCCCATGTCTGCACTAAATTTCATCTGCTTCATTTCCTCATTTCATCTCTCTCCCTGAATCCTTCTGATATCATCCTCATTTTTTTTGCATTTCCGAGTTTCTGTCACCTGAGTACACTGAAATTATGCCTTTTATATATAAGTAAATGTCACACACAAACACAATACACGGATATATATTTATGTATGTTTCCATAAAGAAGCAATGGCCCGAATACTGACCATTGGGGACCATCACTGTATAATCCCCTCCACTGTCTGAGCAACAATAGATCACCACTTCCCTCTGTATTCTATCCCTTAGCCAATGTCATATCCACACTGTCACTGCCTCTTGAATCCATGAGGTTCAGACTTCCTAACAAATCTATTAAATGGCATTTGATTCCACGACTTTTGATTGTTCATATACAAAGTAGCAACCACGCTATCCGCAGCAACACTCTCCATTACTTCATCAAAGAATTTGATCAAGTTAGTCAGACATGATTTGCCACTAACATATCTGGTGGACCTTCTTGTCATTTATAAACTCATGCTATTTAAACCACAAATATCTTGTCCCAGATTACAGACTCTACAAGCTTCCCCAACATTTCAGTGAGGTTAGACTGATGGGTCAGTAGTTCTAGGGTGTAGCCTATCACTACTGTTTTGAACAGGGTGTAGAATTTGCAACACTTCAGTCCTCTGACATCACTGCCATATCCAAGGAGGATTGGACGATTCGGGCCAGTGGCTCCGCTATTTCCAACATTCCTTCCCTCAGCAACCCTCATACATCCCATCTAGACTGGATAATTGTTTATTGCGGTACAGAAAGTGTTGGATTGAAAGGTGTTGACTGAACTTGTTTGTTCAGTGACTGTAATTAATGTCAGTCTCCATGGACCCTGATTGTGTCATTGGAGGGTTTCCCACTTCTATTAATACAGGACTCCTTCCAATGTGTTATCCCACAGTATCAGCAGGAGCCTCCATCCCGCCCAACCCCACCTCTATCCCGCCCACCCCCACCTCCATCCCTCTCACCGGCACTGACAGGGATAAGTGGCTCCAGAGAGAGGGAGAGGATAGATCAGAATCTGAGAACAATCGATTGGAATGTGACAACAATGGGTCAGAATCTGAGAACAATAGATTGGAATGTGACAACAATGGAGAGGAGTTTCTCGTGGGCGTCTGACTTTCTTTCTACAAATTATCATCGGCTTTCTTTACAATATCGGATCTATTACGCGCTTTTGACTATTCAAACGATTTACTATCCGATCCTCAGTATTGTTGGTGTCCCTGGTAAGTCTCTCTCTACCCAGCTATTAATGTTATAACCCATGTTTAACTTCAGTACTGTTCTTGTCAATTACTCTGCCCTTCTTGCTAATATTATTGTTCCTGGTAAACCTCTCTATCCAGCTATTAGAACTATAGATCATGTTTCACTGAATTGCTGTTCCTTTTATTTAAATATTGGGAATACTAAATCCACTGCCATCGGTTTCTGTCACAAATTCTGTCCCTGTCCACCGACTCTATCACACTCCCTGCCCAATGTCTGAGAACAAACCAGCCTCTTCACAACGTCAGCGATTCCTTTCATCCTAAGCTAAGTTCCAATTCAATATCCTGTCGATCACTAACCCTGCCGACAGCCACCTCTATAATTTTGTTCATTTCCACATCTCCTTCAGTTCATCTACTTATAAACCCTCAGCCGTGCCTTTCTTAGATCCACACTTGATGATATCAATGTCTTCCTGGTCATGCTCACAATAACAAAGCTCGATAAACTGCAGCTCATTCAGAAATCTACTGGCTGCATCACAACTCACACCCAGTCCAGATCACCCATCACCCCTGTACTCACTCACATAACCTACCTCCCAGTCTGGCAATGCCACAATTTTAATATAATCATACTTGGATTAAAAGCTCTAAATTGCCTCAACCTTCCAATTATCCCTATTCCCCTGTCGGTTTCCCATATTCCTTCCATTTGTTCTATTTGAAGTGTTTGTCATTTCTCGTTTTGAAGTGAATTTCTTTAGCTATGGATCTGTCTCTGACTCTGATTTGGTCTCAGTACTATCACTGGTGCTGGTGCAGTGGAATCCACACTGATGGGCAGTTCTGGTGTGGCCGACACAGTTCTCATGCTGGACAGGTCACGAGTCCAAGAGTACCCTGCATGGACCGGTAGACTGAACAGGGGTCTGGATGGCATATGAACAACCTGTTCCAGCAGCTTGGAAACTTGGCCTATGCATGTTCACTGACCGCCTGTGTTAGTCACTGTCAGTTAAGCATCCATTCAGCTGGCACAAGGAATCCCCTCTGGGGTTATTTAAAAGGACCGAGCATCCAACTTGCAGGTGAGGGGCTTTTGACTTACTTCTGCTATTGTAAAGTTAGTGGAGGTGCTGTGGATGGTTTTCTGGAGTTTGTGTTGTGAGCTGCTGCAGACATTCAGGGAGGACAGAGGATTTAGTGTTCCAACTCTAGACGAGGTATCGGGACTGTAGTTACAGTGTCTCTGGGTCTGCAACATGATCAACAAATGGAGCAGAGGCTGCAGAGAGGGAAAGCTCTGGATGGGAACCAAATGAGGTCAGTGGAGAGTTAGGATGTATTAACGAAAGCCTGTAAGGAACGAGATAATGAAGTCAGCGTGACTAAGGGAAAGAGTAGGCAGGGAGCAGATGATGTAAGCAAAGGGACTGGTGGTCTGAGGTGTATTTGTTTTAATGCAAGAAGTGTAGTAGGTAAGGAAGATGAACTTAGGGCCTGGATTAGTACCTGGGAGTATGATGTTATTGCTATTACTGAGACTTGGTTAAGGGAAGGGCATGATTGGCAACTAAATATCCCAGGATACCGATGCTTCAGGCGTGATAGAGAGGGAGGTAAAAGGGGTGGAGGAGATGCATTACTGGTCAAAGAGGATATCACAGCTGTGCTGAAGGAAGGCACTATGGAGGACTCGAGCTGTGAGGCAATATGGGCAGAACTCAGAAACAGGAAGGGTGCGGTAACAATGTTGGGGCTGTACGACAGGCCTCCCAACAGCGAGCGTGAGATAGAGGTACAAATATGTAAACAGATTATGGAAAGCTGTAGGAGCAACAGGGTGGTGGTGATAGGAGATTTTAATTTTAGAACATAGAACATAACAGCGCAGTACAGGCCCTTCAGCCCTCGATGTTGCGCCGACCTGTGAAACCATCTGACCTACACTATTCCATTTTCATCCATATGTCTATCCGATGACCACTTAAATGCCCTTAAAGTTGGCGAGTCTACTACTGTTGCAGGCAGGGCGTTCCACGCCCCTACTACTCTCTGAGTAAAGAAACTACCTCTGACATCTGTCCTATATCTATCACCCCTCAACTTAAAGCTATGTCCCCTCGTATTTGCCATCACCATCCGAGGAAAAAGGCTCTCACTATCCACCCTATCTAACCCTCTGATTATCTTATATGTCTCTATTAAGTCACCTCTTCTCCCCCTTCTCTCTAACGAAAACAACCTCAAGTCCCTCAGCCTTTCCTCGGAAGACCTTCCCTCCATACCAGGCAACATCCTAGTAAATCTCCTCTGCACCTTTTCCAAAGCTTCCACGTCCTTCCTATAATGCGGTGAGCAGAACTGCACGCAATACTCCAGGTGCGGCCGCACCAGAGTTCTGTACAGCTGCAGCATGACCTCGTGGCTCCTAAACTTGATCCCCCTACTAATAAAAGCAAACACACCATATGCCTTCTTAACAGCTCTATTAACCTGGGTGGCAACTTTCAGGGATTTATGTACCTCGACACCAAGATCTCTCTGCTCATCTACACTACCAAGAATCTTCCCATTAGCCCAGTATTCTGAAATCCTGTTACTCCTTCCGAAGTGAATCACCTCACACTTTTCCGCATTAAACTCCATTTGCCATCTCTCAGCCCAGCTCTGCAGCCTATCTATGTCCCTCTGTACCCGACAACATCCTTCGGCACTATCCACAACTCCACCGACCTTCGTGTCATCCGCAAATTTACCAACCCACCCTTCTACACCCTCATGCATGTCATTTATAAAAATGACAAACAGCAGTGGCCCCAAAACAGATCCTTGCGGTACACCACTAGAAACTACACTCCAGGATGAACATTTACCATCAAACACCACCCTCTGTCTTCTTTCAGCTAGCCAAGGTCTGATCCAAAGCACTAATTCACCTTCAATCCCATACTACTGTATTTTCTGCCATAGCCTACCGTGGGGAACTTTATCAAACGCCTTACTGAAATCCATATACACCACATCCACGGCTTTAGCCTCATCCACCTGTTTGGTCACCTTGTCAAAAAACTCAATAAGGTTTGTGAGGCACGACCTACCTTTCACAAAACCGTGCTGACTATCTCTAATGAACTTATTCTTTTCAAGATGATTATAAATCCTGTCTCTTATAACCTTTTCCAACATTTTACCCACAACCGAAGTAAGGCTCACAGGTCTATAATTACCAGGGCTGTCTCTACTCCCCTTCTTGAACAAGGGGACAACATTTGCTATCCTCCAGTCTTCCGGCACTATTCCTGTCGACAATGACGACATAAAAATCAAGGACAAAGGCTCTGCAATCTCCTCCCTGGCTTCCCAGAGAATCCCAGGATAAATCCCATCTGGCCCAGGGGACTTATCTATTTTCACACTTTCCAAAATTGCTAACACCTCCTCCTTGTGAACCTCAATCCCATCTAGCCTGGTAGTCTGTATCTCAGTATTCTCCTCGACAACATTTTCTTTCTCCACTGTAAATGCTGACGAAAAATATTCATTTAACACTTCCCCTATCTCCTCCGAATCCACACACAACTTCCCACTACTATCCTTGATTTGCCCTAACCTATCTCTAGTCATTCTTTTATTCCTGATATACCTATTGAAAGCCTTAGGGTTTTCTTTGATTCTATCCACCAATGACTTCTCGTGTCCTCTCCTTGCTCTTCTTATCTCTCCCTTTAGATCCTTCCTGGCTAGCTTGTAACTCTCAAGCGCCCGAACTGAGCCTTCACGTCTCATCCTAACATCAGCCTTCTTCTTCCTCTTGACAATCTCTTCAACTTCTTTAGTAAACCTCGGCTCCCTCGCTCGACAACTTCCTCCCTGCCTGACAGGTACATACTTATCAAGGACACGCAGTAGCTGCTCCTTGAATAAGCTCCACATTTCGATTGTGCCCATCCCCTGCAGTTTCCTTCCCCATCCTACGCATCCTAAATCTTGCCTAATCGCATCATAATTTCCTTTCCCCCAGCTATAATTCTTGCCCTGCTGTATATCCCTGTCCCTGCCCATCGCTAAGGTAAAACTAACCGAATTGTGATCACTATCACCAAAGTGCTCACCAACTTCTAAATCTAACACCTGGCCGGGTTCATTACCCAGTACCAAATCCAATGTGGCATCGCCCCTGGTTGGCCCGTCGACATACTGTGACAGAAAACCCTCCTGCACACACGGGACAAAAACAGACCCATCTAAAGTACTCGAACCATAGTATTTCTAGTCAATATTTGAAAAGATAAAGTCCCCCATAACCACTACCCTGTTACTGTCGCTCCTGTCAAGAATCATCTTTGGTATCCTTTTCTCTACATCTCCGGAACTATTTGGAGGTCTGTCGAAAACTCCCAACAGGGTGACCTCTCCTCTCCTGTTTCTAACCTCGGCCCATACTACCTCAGTAGACGAGTCCTCAAACGTCCTTTCTGCCGCTGTAATACTTTCCTTGATTAACAATGCCACACCCCCCCCCTCTTTTCCCATCTTCTCTGTTCTTAGTGAAACATCTAAATCCCAGAACCCACAACATCCATTCCTGTCCCTGCTCAACCCATGTCTCTGAAATGACCGCAACATTGACTGGGATTCACTTAATGTTAGAGGTCTAGATGGAGCAGAATTTGTAAGGAGCATCCAGGAGGGTTTTTTAGAGCAGGATGTAAATAGTCCAACTCGGGAAGGGGCCATACTGGACCTGGTGTTGGGAAATGAGACAGGCCAGGTGGTTGACGTTTCAGGAGGGGACTACTTTGGGAATAGTGATCACAATTCCGTAAGTTTTAGAATACTCATGGACAAAGACGAGAGTGGTCCTAAAGGAAGAGTGCTAAATTGGGGGAAGGCCAACTATACCAAAATTCGGCAGGAGCTGGGGAATGTCAATTGGGAGCAGCTGTTTGAAGGTAAATCCACTTTTGATATGTGGGAGGCTTTTGAAGAGATGTGGATTAGCGTGCAGGAGAGACATGTTCCTGTGAAAATGAGGGGTAGAAATGGCAAGATTAGGGAACCATGGATGACAGGTGAAATTGTGAGACTAACTAAGAGGAAAAAGGAAGCACACATAAGGTCTAGGCGGCTGAAGAAAGACGAAGCTTTGAAAGAATATCGGGATTGTCGGCGCATTCTGAAACGAGGAATTAAGAGGGCTAAAAGGGGTCATGAAATATCTTTAGTAAACAGGGTTAAGGAAAATCCCAAAGCCTTTTATTCATATATAAGGAGCAAGAGGGTAACTAGAGAAAGGATTGGCCCACTAAAGGACAAAGGAGGAATGTTATGCTTGGACTCAGAGAAAATGGGTGAGATTCTAAACGAGTACTTTGCATCGGTATTCACCGAGGAGAGGGACATGACGGATGTTGAGGTTAGGGACAGATGTTTGATTACTCTAGGTCAAGTCGGCATAAGGAGGGAGGAAGTGTTGGGTATTCTAAAAGGCATTAAGGTGGACAAGTCCCCAGGTCCGGATGGGATCTATCCCAGGTTTCTGTGGGAAGCGAGAGAGGAAATAGTTGGGGACTTAACAGATATTTTTGCGATATCCTTAAACACGGGTGAGGTCCCGGAGGACTGGAGAATTGCTAATGTTGTCCCCTTGCTTAAGAAGGGCAGCAGGGAAAATCCAGGTAATTATAGACCGGTGAGCCTAACGTCAGTGGTAGGGAAGCAGCTGGAGAAGATACTGAGGGATAGGATCTATTCCCATCTGGAAGAAAATGGGCTTATCAGTGATAGGCAACATGGTTTTGTGCAGGGAGGATCATGTCTTACCAACTTAATAGAATTCTTTGAGGAAGTGACAACGTTGATTGATGAGGAAAGGGCTGTAGATGTCATATAGGTGGACTTCAGTAAGGCGTTTGATAAGGTTCCCCATGGTAGGCTGATGGAGAAAGTGAAGTCGCATGGAGTCCATGGTGTACTAGCTAGATGGATAAAGAACTGGCTGGGCAACAGGAGACAGAGAGTAGCAGTGGAAGGGAGTTTCTCAAAATGGAGACGTGTGACCAGTGGTGTTCCACAGGGATCCGTGCTGGGACCACTGTTGTTCGTGATAGACATAAATGATTTGGAGGAATGTATAGGTGGTCTGATTAGCAAGTTTGCAGACGACACTAAGGTTGGTGGAGTAGCAGATAGTGAAGGGGACTGTGAGAGAATACAGCAGAATATAGATAGATTAGAGAGTTGGGCAGAGAAATGGCAGATGGAGTTCAATCAGGGCAAATGCGAGGTGATGCATTTTGGAAGATCCAATTCAAGAGTGAACTATACAGTAAATGGAAAAGTCCTGGGGAAAATTGATGTCCAGAGAGATTTGGCTGTTCAGGTCCATTGTTCCCTGAAGGTGGCAACGCAGGTCAATAGAGTGGTCAAGAAGGCATATGGCATGCTTTCCTTCATCGGACGGGGTATTGAGTACAAGAGTTGACAGGTCATGTTACAGTTGTATAAGACTTTGGTTCGGCCACATTTGGAATACTGCGTGCAGTTCTGGTCGCCACATTACCAAAAGGATGTGGATGCTTTGGAGAGGGTGCAGAGGAGGTTCACCTGGATGTTGCCTGGTATGGAGGGCGATAGCTATGAAGCTATGCAGAACCAGAATGTGGCTCCTCGGAGACAATGCCTACCTCACTCTGTACATCACTCCTAATTCAACCCCCAGCATCAATGCCAACCAACCGCATGAAAATAACCCGTGTATAACGTGAGCAATGGAGTCACCAGGAACATGGTGGAACAGACCATCGGTGTGACGAAGCAATGCTTCCAACGTCTGAACCGCTCGGGGGGAGCCGTCCAGTACTCACTGGAGCAGGTGTCCAAGTTCATGGTGTTCTGCTGCATCCTTCATATCATCACCATCATGAGGACACAGGCATTGGCACCAGTAATCCGGAGGCTACCTCAGGAGGAGGAGTGAGGGAGGATATTTCCTGGATGCCTTTGAACCGGGCAGGCTGTCGGAGAGACCCTGCTAGAATTTCGGTTCCCACAGGACAACTTCCCTTCCCCACCATGGATCCTCCATTCTCCCCCATTACACCCAACTGAGAAGCCCCATCACAGTGTCCTGCAATAAAAAAACACCAACAAAAAACTTTTCATTGACATCTTTATCCAATAACACATCCAATTATACAAACAAAGCTGAACTATTCACCCTTGAATATTCCCTTAGTGCCTGTCTTGTGGATCCCTCGACTTGCCTCGTGCTCCTACACAGTGTTTCCCCAGTGACTGCAGCATGGATGGTGGAAGGCTGCTGACTTTCACTGGGGGAGACTGCAGATGGCCTTGCAGGACGTCCTCGAGCAGCACAGGGCCTTGAGGGCACGGATTCAGACTGCACCACCACGACATGGGCAGCATGCCGTCTGTGCTGCAGTGGAAGCTGAGACAATGGTCACCAACAATTGTATCACAGCTGGGTCCGCTAGTGCTGTCATGGAGTTAGTGACCACTTCCACAGGGGGAAAAATGGGCTTCAAGCTCTGTGCAATGTCCTGTGCCATGTTTGAGCTGGACTCCTCCATGTTATTTGATAGTGGCAACAGACTGTCTGACAGGCCTGTCAATGGACAAAGTATCTCTGTGTCCATATCCATCAGCATTCTCCTGTATGCTGCTCCAGCAAAGTTCATATCTGAGTCCTGTGTATTATAACTCGTTTGTGACATTGCCCTCCGGTCATCTGACACATGAACTATCCTTTCCCCCTGGCCTGGCTGCAGCTCACTCGTGCTCGGTGACTCACCACGTGTAGATTCTGACTCTTTACCAGCCTCTAAAGCACACACAGTGTAGTTATTTGATCTGTTGTCTGTGAGTATCAGACCAAGTGATGGGGCTTCACCATCAGTGCTGTGCTGCTGCTCTCTCTCTGTCTCCTGGAGCTGCTGTGACTGGGAAGCTGGCAGTTTTCAGTTATCGTTGGAAAGTATAAATCAGAATTGGAATGTTGGGGTGAGGGATTGGGGGTGGGATGAAAAGCAGGAGGTCCATGATCCCATCTGCAGCTTGGACATCATCCCAGACAGCAGGATGAGGGGGAGGTGGGAGTTAAGAAGGGGCATAAGGCAGCAACATAGCAACAGCCTGAATGCTGTCGGCGAGGCCGGATGCCACGGGCTCTGTGACAGCCAGTCCCATGATGTGGAGAACCATCTCCTCCCTCAGGCTCAGGGGATGAAGATATGCCTGGCCCCCGCTAGTTCACTTCTGCCCCCTGTGATTATGGGCCACCTTGTCCTGTAAGAGAGGGGGTGGAATATCAGTAATTGTGTTTCACAGTGTTTGTGTGATGTGCCTTCCATAGCTCAATAGCTGGAGGTATGTGGAGACAGTGAGATGTGGGTGTGAGGCTGGTATCAGTGGAAGGTGTGTGAGGGTGAGGTGGAGTGTGTGAATGTTAGGTGTGAGTCCTGAGTGTTAGGGACAGCTGATGGGTGAGTGATGGGGGTGTGGTACATTGAGCAGTGTGAGAGGTTGAAAGATATTATTGAATCTGCTTCCATCATGTTTTCAGGCAATGAATTCCAGATCAAAACAACTTGCTGTGTAAGAAAATTCTCCTCATTTCACCTCTGGTTCTTTGTCAATTACCTTCAATCTGTGTCTTCTTAATACTGCACTTTCTGACACTGGAAACAGTTTCACATTAATTACCCTATCAAAACCCCTCATGATTTTGAATTCTATATTAAATCTCCCCTTACCCGTCAGTGCTCTAAAGAGAACAATCCCAGCTTTTCCAATCTCTCCACATAACTGAATTCCCAGATCCCTGATACCATTCCAGAAAATCACTCAGTATCTTCACTCAGTCCTTAACATCCTTACCAAACCGTGGTGATCAGAATTGGACACAATTCTCCAGCTGGGATCTAACCAATGATGTATAAACATCATCATTTCCTCCTGAGTTTTATCACTCTGTATCTCTCTCTCTAACACCTAAGACACTACATGTTACCTTCAAAGATCTACAAAGAACAAAGAACAAAGATAATTACAGCACAGGAACAGGCCCTTCGGCCCTCCAAGCCTGCGCCGATCCAGATCCTCTCTCTAAACATGTCGCCTATTTTCTAAGGTTCTGTATCTCTTTTCTTCCTGCCCATTCATGTATCTGTCTAGATACATCTTAAAAGACTCCATCGTGCCCGCGTCTACCACCTCCGCTGGCAACGCGTTCCAGGTGCCCACCACCCTCTGCGTAAAGAACTTTCCACGCATATCCCCCCTAAACATTTCCCCTTTCACTTTGAACTCGTGTCCTCTAGTAATTGAAACCCCCACTCTGGGAAAAAGCCTCTTGCTGTCCACCCTGTCTATACCTCTCATGATTTTGTACACCTCAATCAGGTCCCCCCTCAACCTCCGTCTTTCTAATGAAAATAATCCTAATCTACTCAACCTCTCTTCATAGCTAGCGCCCTCCATACCAGGCAACATCCTGGTGAACCTCCTCTGCACCCTCTCCAAAGCATCCACATCCTTTTGATAATGTGGCGACCAGAACTGTACGCAGTATTCCAAATGTGGCCGAACCAAAGTCCTATACAACTGTAACATGACCTGCCAACTCTTGTACTCAATGCCCTGTCCGATGAAGGAAAGCATGCCGTATGCCTTCTTGACCACTCTATTTACCTGCGTTGCTACCTTCAGGGAACAGTGGACCTGAACACCCAAATCTCTCTGGACATCAATTTTCCCCAGGACTTTTCCATTTACTGTATAGTTCACTCTTGAATTGGATCTTCCAAAATGCATCACCTCGCATTTGCCCTGATTGAACTCCATCTGCCATTTCTCTACCCGACTCTCTAATCTATCTATATTCTGCTGTATTCTCTGTCAGTCCCCTTCACTATCTGCTACTCCACCAATCTTAGTGTCGTCTGCAAACTTGCTAATCAGTCCACCTATACTTTCCTCCAAATCATTAATGTATATCACAAACAATAGTGGTCCCAGCACGGATCCCTGTGGAACACCACTGGTCACACGTCTCCATTTTGAGAAACTCCCCTCTACTGCTACTCTCTGTCTCCTGTTGCCCAGCCAGTTCTTTATCCATCTAGCTAGTACACCTTGGACCCCAAGCGCCTTCACTTTCTCCATCAGCCTGCCATGGGGAACCTTATCAAACGCCTTACTGAAGTCCATGTATATGACATCGACAGCCCTTCCCTCATCAATCAACTTTGTCACTTCCTCAAAGAATTCTATTAAGTTGGTAAGACATGACCTTCCCTGCACAAAACCATGTTGCCTATCACTGATGAGCCCATTTTCTTCCAAATGGGAATAGATCCTATCCCTCAGTATCTTCTCCAGCAGCTTCCCTACCACTGACGTCAGGCTCACCGGTCTATAATTACCTGGATTATCCCTGCTACCCTTCTTAAACAAGGGGACAACATTAGCAATTCTCCAGTCCTCCAGGACCTCACCCGTGTTTAAGGATGCTGCAAAGATATCTGTTAAGGCCCCAGCTATTTCCTCTCTCGCTTCCCTCAGTAACCTGGGATAGATCCCATCCGGACCTGGGGACTTGTCCACCTTAATGCCCTTTAGAATACCCAACACTTCCTCCCTCCTTATGCCGACTTGACCTAGAGTAATCAAACATCTGTTCCTAACCTCAACATCCGTCATGTCCCTCTCCTCGGTGAATACCGATGCAAAGTACTCGTTTAGAATCTCACCCATTTTCTCTGAGTCCAAGCATAACATTCCTCCTTTGTCCTTTAGTGGGCCAATCCTTTCTCTAGTTACCCTCTTTCTCCTTATATATGAATAAAAGGCTTTGGGATTTTCCTTAACCCTGTTTGCTAAAGATATTTCATGACCCATTTTAGCCCTCTTAATTCCTCGTTTCAGATTGGTCCTACATTCCCGATATTCTTTCAAAGCTTCGTCGTTCATCAGCCGCCTACACCTTATGTATGCTTCCTTTTTCCTCTTAGCTAGTCTCACAATTTCACCTGTCATCCATGGTTCCCGAATCTTGCCATTTCTATCCCTCATTTTCACAGGAACATGTCTCTCCTGAACGCTAATCAACCTCTCTTTAAAAGCCTCCCACATATCACATGTGGATTTACCTTCAAACAGCTGCTCCCAATCTACATTTCCCAGCTCCTGCCGAATTTTGGTATAGTTGGCCTTCCCCCAATTTAGCACTCTTCCTTTAGGACCATTCTTGTCTTTGTCCATGAGTATTTTAAAGCTTACGGAATTGTGATCACTATTCCCAAAGTAGTCCCCTACTGAAACTTCAACAACCTGGCCGGGCTCATTCCCCAACACCAGGTCCAGTATGGCCCCTTCCCGAGTTGGACTATTTACATACTGCTCTAGAAAACCTTCCTGGATGCTCCTTACAAATTCTGCTCCATCTGGACCTCTAACACTAAGCGAATCCCAGTCAATGTTGGGAAAATTAAAATCTCCTATCACCACCACCCTGTTGCTCCTACATCTTTCCATAATCTGTTTACATATTTGTACCTCTATCTCACGCTCGCTGTTGGGAGGCCTGTAGTACAGCCCCAACATTGTTACCGCACCCTTCCTATTTCTGAGTTCTGTCCATATTGCCTCACTGCTCGAGTCCTCCATAGTGCCCTCCTTAAGCACAGCTGTGATATCCTCTTTGGCCAGTAATGCAACTCCTCCACCCCTTTTACCTCCCTCTCTATCCCGCCTGAAGCATCGATATCCTGGGATATTTAGTTGCCAATCATGCCCTTCCCTCAACCAAGTCTCAGTAATAGCAATAACATCATACTCCCAGGTACTAATCCAAGCCCTAAGTTCATCTGCCTTACCTACTACACTTCTTGCATTAAAACAAATGCACCTCAGACCACCAGTCCCTTTATATTCATCATCTGCTCCCTGCCTGTTCTTCCCCTTAGTCACACTGACTTCATTATCTAGTTCCTTACAGGCTTTTGCTACTACCTCCTTACTGTCAACTGACCTCAATTGGTTCCCATCCCCCTGCCACATTAGTTTAAACCCTCCCCAACAGCGTTAGCAAAAGCACCTCCAAGGACATTGGCTCCAGTCCGGCCCAGGTGTAGACCGTCCAATTTGTAATAGTCCCACCTCCCCCAGAACCGGTCCCAATGTCCCAGAAATCTGAACCCCTCCTTCCTGCACCATCTCTCAAGCCACGCATTCATCCTGACTATTCTTTCATTTTTACTCTGACTATCACGTGGCACTGGTAGTAATCCTGAGATTACTACCTCTGAGGTCCTACTTTTTAACTTGGCTCCTAACTCCCTAAACTCTGCTTGTAGGACCTCATCCCGTTTTTTACCTATATCATTAGTGCCTATGTGCACAATGACAACTGGCTGTTCACCCTCCCCCTTTAGAATGTTCTGCAGCCGATCTGAGACATCCCTGACCCGTGCACCTGGGAGGCAACATACCATTCGGGAGCCTCGTTTTCGACCACAGAACCGCCTATCTACTCCCCTTACAATCGAATCCCCTACGACTATAGCCCTTCCACTCTTTTTCCCGCCCTTCTGAACAGCAGAGCCAGCCACGGTGCCATGGACCTGGTTACTGCTGCCTTCCCCTGGTGAGCCATCTCCCCCAACAGTATCCAAAACGGTATACTTGTTTTGGAGGGAGATGACCGCAGGGGACTCCTGCGCTGCCTTCCTGCTCTTTCTCTGCCTTTTGGTCACCCATTCCCTTTCTCCATCAGCAATCCTAATCTGCGGTGTGACCAATTCACTAAACGTGCTATCCACGACCTCCTCAGCATCGCGCATGCTCCAAAGTGCGTCCATCCGCAGCTCGAGAGCCGTCATGCGGTCTAACAAGAGCTGCAGTTGGACACACTTCCTGCACGTGAAGGAGTCAGGGACATCGGCCATGTCCCTAAGCGCCCACATTGAGCAAGAGGAGCATGACACGGGTCTGAGATCTCCTGCCATTTTTAATCTTAAGCTTAACTTAGTTAAATGAAAAAGGAACGAAAAGTTTTTACCAATCACAATAAAACCAGAGAAATCGAAAAAGCCTTACCTTATAAACACCCCACCGAGTCCTTTTTTTTTTTTGGTTAGAGGAGGAGGGCGGGTGGGAGACACGACAAGTGTGGTGTCTCGGGTTCAGAAACCGCCCAAATATATAGTGTTTTACTTACCCAGCAGCCCCCTGGCCACCGCCGAAAAACAAAAGGAAATTAAATTTACTTTCAAACTGACCTTCCCAGCTGCTCACTCGCTCACTCGCTGCTCCCGAAAAAGCTGCTGCAATGAAAGGAAAGTTATTTTAAACCGCCCAAATATATAGTGTTTTACTTACCCAGCAGCCCCCTGGCCACCGCCGAAAAACAAAAGGAAATTAAATTTACTTTCAAACTGACCTTCCCAGCTGCTCACTCGCTCACTCGCTGCTCCCGAAAAAGCTGCTGCAATGAAAGGAAAGTTATTTTAAACCGCCCAAATATATAGTGTTTTACTTACCCAGCAGCCCCCTGGCCACCGCCGAAAAACAAAAGGAAATTAAATTTACTTTCAAACTGACCTTCCCAGCTGCTCACTCGCTCACTCGCTGCTCCCGAAAAAGCTGCTGCAATGAAAGGAAAGTTATTTTAAACCTCCCAAATATATAGTGCTGTACTTACCCAGCAGCCCCCTGGCCACCGCCGAAAAACAAAAGGAAATTAAATTTACTTTCAAACTGACCTTCCCAGCTGCTCACTCGCTCACTCGCTGCTCCCGAAAAAGCTGCTGCAATGAAAGGAAAGTTATTTTAAACCGCCCAAATATATAGTGTTTTACTTACCCAGCAGCCCCCTGGCCACCGCCGAAAAACAAAAGGAAATTAAATTTACTTTCAAACTGACCTTCCCAGCTGCTCACTCGCTCACTCGCTGCTCCCGAAAAAGCTGCTGCAATGAAAGGAAAGTTATTTTAAACCGCCCAAATATATAGTGTTGTACTTACCCAGAAGCCCCCTGGCCACCGCCGAAAAACAAAAGGAAATTAAATTTACTTTCAAACTGACCTTCCCAGCTGCTCACTCGCTCACTCGCTGCTCCCGAAAAAGCTGCTGCAATGAAAGGAAAGTTATTTTAAACCGCCCAAATATATAGTGTTTTACTTACCCAGCAGCCCCCTGGCCACCGCCGAAAAACAAAAGGAAATTAAATTTACTTTCAAACTGACCTTCCCAGCTGCTCACTCGCTGCTCCAGAAAAAGCTGCTGCAATGAAAGGAAAGTTATTTTAAACCGCCCAAATATATAGTGTTGTACTTACCCAGCAGCCCCCTGGCCACCGCCGAAAAACAAAAGGAAATTAAATTTACTTTCAAACTGACCTTCCCAGCTACTCACTCGCTCACTCACTGCTCCCGAAAAAGCTGCTGCAATGAAAGGAAAGTTATTTTAAACCGCCCAAATATATAGTGTTGTACTTACCTAGCAGCACCCTGGCCACCGCCGAAAAACAAAAGGAAATTAAATTTACTTTCAAACTGACCTTCCCAGCTATTCACTCGCTCACTCGCTGCTCCCGAAAAAGCTGCTGCACTGAAAGGAAAGTTATTTTAAACCGCCCAAATATATAGTGTTTTACTTACCCAGCAGCCCCCTGGCCACCGCCGAAAAACAAAAGGAAATTAAATTTACTTTCAAACTGACTTTCCCAGCTGCTCACTGGCTCACACGCTGCTCCCGAAAAAGCTGCTGCAATGAAAGGAAAGTTATTTTAAACCGCCCAAATATATAGTGTTTTACTTACCCAGCAGCCCCCTGGCCACCGCCGAAAAACAAAAGGAAATTAAATTTACTTTCAAACTGACCTTCCCAGCTGCTCACTCGCTCACTCGCTGCTCCCGAAAAAGCTGCTGCAATCTGTGTGTGTACACGCCACTTCTCTCGAATCCTTCACCCGATTTATAATGGTACCATTGAGTTTATATTGTTTCACCTCATATTTCCTACTCAAATGTCTCACTTCACATTTCACTGTGTTAAATTACATCTGCCATGTTCCTGCCCATTTTACCAGTCAGTCTCTGTCCTCCTGAAGTCTGTTACTATCCTTCTCACTGTTTATTAACATTTCTGAGTTTCCTGCCCTCTGAAAACTTTGACATTATCCTCTCTGTACACAAGCCCATTGCATTAACATCCAGCAACAGTGATTCCAACAGTAACCCTGCGGAACCCCACTGTGTACTTCCCTCCAGACTGATCAACAACCATTCTCTACTACTGTCTGCTTTCTGTCACTGACCTAATTTCCTGCATGCTGGCATTGAAAATAAAAAAAGGACTTCCATTTATGTAACGCCTTCATGATCACTGCATGTACCAACGAGTAATTTTTAACGTTTAGTCAGTCTTGTAAATGCAGGAAAAACACAGTCAATTTCTGCACAGCAAGATCCTACAAGTAGCAGTGTGATCATGATCAGATCTGTTTTTGTGATGTTGAATTGAGGGGTAAATGTTGACCAGGACACTGGGAATGATTCCCCTGACCTTCAAAATAATTCCATGGGATCTTTACATCCACCTGAGTGGGCAACACGGGGCCTGGCTTTACCTTTTCGTTGATAAGGCGGTACCTCTGACAGTGAAACACTCCCTCAGTACTGCACTGCAGTGTCAGCCTTGATTCTTGTCATCAAGTCCTGCAGTGACACTTGATCCTGGAAGCTTGTGACTGAAAGGGGAGAGAGCGACAAACTGAGCCACTGCTGACATGGTCCTTTAATCCCATGTGTTTCTAATTTGGAACACGGCTGTTCTGTGGTAATTTATCAAACAGCTGCTGAAAGGATAGGAATATTGGGAAAGTACAGGCTGGAACAATCAAAGAATCATAGAATAGCACAGCCCTGAATGATGTCATTCGGCCCATCAAGTCAGTGCTGAACCCTTTCAAAGAACAATCCAGTTACACCCACTCCCTGACTCTTTCACTATATCCGAATATTTTTTCTTCTTCAGATATTTATCCAATTCCCTTTTGGGATATACCATTGAATCTGTATCCATCAGCCTATCAGACAGTGCATCCCAAATCCAAACCACTCAGACACAAAAATCCTCATGTCTGCTTCTTTTACCAATCGCCTTAAATCTGTGTCTCTGATTACCGGTCCCTTGGACATTGGAAACAGTTTCTCGATATTTAATTTATCTAAACCCTTCCTAATGTTAAACAGCTCAATCGAATCTCCTCTGAAAGTTCTCTGCTCGAAGCAGAACAACCCCAGCTACATAACTGTCATCCCTCATGCCTGCACAAATTCTCGTAACACAGTTCTTTACCCTCTCCGAAGGCTTCATGTCCTTCCTAAAGTGTGGTTCCCAGTATTCGACAAAAGACTTCAGGTGCAGCTGAACTAGTATTTTATATATGTTTCACATAATGTCCTTGCTTTTGCTTTTTTTGCCTCTATTTATAAAATCGAGGATTCCATATATTTATTAACGGTTTGGCTACAAAGATTTGTGTACAAATACTCCAGGTGTCTCTGTTATTTCACCACCTTTATAGTTATACCATTTAACTTGTATGGTCTCTCCTCATTCCTCCTTTCAAAATGTATTAACTCACACATCTGCAATGCCAATTAAATATTGAGAAGATTGAAGCCATTGCTTTCTGTCTCTGCTTCAAATATTTCCTAGCTACATACTCCATCCCTCTCCTTTGTAAATGTTTGAGACGAAGCCAAACTGTTCACACACTTTGTTACATAGTTAACCTTGAGATGCCTTGCGATGAGCTTCTGACCAAATATTCACACCATCAGTAAAATGGCTTATTTCCACCCGCGGTGGAGTTGCATTTCTGGTTAAAAAGGAAAGTAATACAATAGTGAGGAACGATATGAGATCTGATGATGTGGAGTCTGTATGGGTAGAGCTGAGAAACACTAAGGGGCAAAAAACGTTAGTGGGGGTTATATATAGACCCCCAAACTGTGGTGGTGATGTGGGAATGGTCTTAAACAGGAAATTAGAGATGCATGTGATAAAGCAACATCTGTAATTATGGGTGACTTAAATCTGCATATAGATTGGTCAAATCAAATTTGTCACAATAACGTGGAGGAGAAATTACTGGAGTGTTTCCGGGATGGTTTTCTGGACCAATATGTTGAGGAACCAACGAGAGAACAGGCCATCCCAGACTGGGTATTGTGTGAAGAGAGAGGAATGATTGACAATCTAGTTGTGTGAAATCCCTTGAGGATGAGCGACCATAATATAATAGAATATGTCATGAAGAAAGCCAACAGTGACGTCAGAGGAGAGCTGCAAGCTGATTGGTTGGGTGAGTAGCAGCTATTAGTGCATGTAGATATCTTTAAAAAAGTGAAAAGTTTATTTTTGTGGGAAAAGAACTCTGGTGATAAGGTGAGTACTACTGAAGTGTTTCTTTTTTTAATTTAGTGTAGTTTATTAAGAATCTTAGATTGAAGTGGGTAGAAAAAGGCCCCTCATGTAATTAGTATTTTTTTTAATTAATGGTGTAACTAATTAGTCTAAGGGTAGGTCATGACAGGAGAGTTCAGCCCCGTGATCTGCTCCTCCTGCCCTTTGTAGAAAATCAGGGATGCTTCCAGTGTCCCTAGTGAGCATGTGTGCAGGAAGTGGGGCCATCTGCAACTACTGGTGACCCGCATTATGGAGATGGAGCTGCAGGAGAATTCACTGTGGAGCATCCATAATGCTGAGGACGTCGTGGATAACATGTTTAGCGAGGTGGTCACACCGCAGATAATAGCTGCACAGGCAGAAAAGGGATGTGTGACCACCAGACAGAGTAGTAGGCACAGGCAGGTAGTGCAGGAGTCCCCTGTGGCCACCACCTCTTAAACAGATAGACCGCTTTGGATACTGTTGGGGGGGATGACCTCCCAGGGGAAAGCGGCAACAGCCAGGCCCATGGGACCACAGAGGGCTCTGCCGCACAGCAGGACAGGAAAAGGGGTGTAAGAGCTATCGTGATAGGAAATTCTATCGTAAGGGGTGCAGGTAGGCGTTTCTGTGGCCGCAAAAGAGGCACCAGGATGATATGTTGCCTCTCTGCTGCGAGGGTCAAGGATGTCTCGGAGTGGCTGCAGGAAATTCTGAAAGGAGAGAGTGAGCAGCCAGAGGTCGTGGTCCATATTGGTGCTAACGACATAGACAGGAAGAGAGATAAGGTCCTGCACAGTGAATATAGGGAGTTAGGCAGAAGGTTAAAAAGTAGAACCTCCAGGGGTAATCTCAGGATTTGGCCTAACCATCAGCCTCAAGAAAATGAACATCATGGGACAGGATGTCAGAAATGCTCCATCCATCAATATCGGCGGCCACGCTCTGGAAGTGGTTCAAGAGTTCACCTACCTAGGCTCAACTGTCACCAGTTACCTGTCTCTAGATGCAGAAATCAACAAGCGCACGGGAAAGGCTTCCACTGCTATGTCCAAACTGGCCAAGAGAGTGTGGCAAAATGGCGCACTGACACGGAACACAAAAGTCCGAGTATATCAAGCCTGTGTCCTCAGTACCTTGCTCTATGGCAGCGAGGCCTGGACAACGTATGTTAGCCAAGAGCGACGTCTCAATTCAGTCCATCTTCACTGCCTCCGGAGAATACTTGTCATCAGGTGGCAGGACCGTATCTCCAACACAGAAGTCCTCGAGGCGGCCAACATCCCCAGCTTATACACACTACTGAGTTAGCGGCGCTTGAGATGGTTTGGCCATGTGAGCCGCATGGAAGATGGCAGGATCCCCAAAGACACTTTGTACAGCGAGCTCGCCACTGGTATCAGACCCACCGGCCGTCCATGTCTCTGCTTTAAAGACGTCTGCAAATGCGACATAAAGTCCTGTGACATTGATCACAAGTCGTGGGAGTCAGTTGCCAGCGATCGCCAGAGCTGGCGGGCAGCCATAAAGGAGGGGCTAAAATGTGGCGAGTCGAAGAGACTTCACAGTGTGCAGGAAAAAAGGCAGAAGCGCAAGGGGAGAGCCAACTATGTAACAGCCCCGACAGACAAATTTTTCTGCAGCACCTGTGGGAGAGCCTGTCACTCGAGAATTGGCCTTTTTAGCCACTCCAGGCGCTGCTGCACAAACCACTGACCACCTCCAGGCGCTTACCCATTGTCTCTCGAGGTAAGGAGGCCAAAGACAAAGAGGAAGAAGAATCTCAGGATTACTCCCTGTGCCACGTGCTAGTGAGGATAGGAATAGGAGGATTAAGGTAATGAAAGTGTAGCTGAAGAGCTGGTGTAGGCGGGAGGGCTTCAGCTACTTGGATCATTGGGATCTCTTCTGGTGCAGAGGTGACCTGTTGAAGAGGGTCGGATTGCATCTAAACTGGAAGGGGACCAATATCCTTGCGGGGAGGTTTGTTAGTACGACTCGGGAGGGTTTAAATTAGTCTTGCAGAGAGGTGGGACTCAAAGTAGTAGTCTCTCCGATGACATAGTTAAGGTAAATGTAGAGGTTAATGCAAGCAAGTCCAGTAGGCGGGCCTGGCAGTGGCCTGACAGGGAGCGTGGAAGGTCTGGTCGACTAAACTGCAAGTGGTTAGCACCGCAGCCTCACAGCTCCAGGGACCCGGGTTCGATTCTGGGTACTGCCTGTGCGGAGTTTGCAAGTTCTCCCTGTGTCTGCGTGGGTTTCCTCCGGGTGCTCCGGTTTCCTCCCACATGCCAAAGACTTGCACGTTGATAGGTTAATTGGCCATTATAAATTGCCCCTAGTATAGGTAGGTGGTAGGGAAATATATAGGGACAGGTGGGGATGTGATAGGAATATGGGATTAGTGTAGGATTAGTATGAATGTGTGGTTGATGGTCGGCACAGACTCGGTGGGCCGAAGGGCCTGTTTCAGTGCTGTATCTCTAAACTAAACTACTTTAATGCAAGAGGCCTTACAGCTAAGGCAGATGAACTCAGAGCATGGATCAGTACATGGGATTGTGATATTATAGCTATTACAGAAACGTGGTTGAGGGATAGGCAAGACTGGCGGCTCAATGTTATGGTGTCCCGATGCTTCAGTTGGAGGGAAGAGAGGATGGGGAGTTGCACAATTGATTAGGGAGCACATCACGGCAGTAGTTAGAGAGGATATCCCGCGAGGAAAGTCCAGTGAGGCCAAATGAGTGGAGCTTAGAAATAAGCAAGTGGTGATCTCTTTGATGGGATTATACTATAGGCCCCCCAATAGTCAGAGGGAATTGGAGGAGCATATATGCAGGGAAATCACAGATAGGTGTAGGAATTATAGGGTTGTAATAGTAAGTGATTTTAACTTTCCTAATATTGACTGGGACTGCCTTGGTGCTAAGGGATCAGAGGGGCAAGAATTTGTTAAGTGTGTCCAGGATAGTTTTATGAAACAGTATATGGATGGCCCTACGAGAGAAAAGGCTACACTCGACCTCCTCTTTGGAAATGAGGATGGGCAGGTGGATGATGTGTCAGTGAGGGAGCACTTTGGGACCAGTGACCATAACTCTATTAGCTTCAAGATAGTTATGGAAGAGGAAGGACTGGTCCTCAGGTTGTAGTCCTAAATTGGAGGAAGGTTAATTTTGATAGCATCAGACAGGAACTCTCAAAAGTTGAATGAAAGGGCTGTGTACAGGTAACGGGACGTCTGGCAAGTGGGAGGCTTTTAAAAGTGAGATAGGAAGAGTTATGGGCCGGCATATTCCTGTTAGATGGAAGGGCTAGGCTGGCAAGTTTAGGGAACCTTGTTTGATGAGGGATGTTGAGGGTCTGGTCAGGACAAAGAAGGAGGCATATGTCAGGTATAGGCAGCTGGGGATCAAACGAGTCCCTCCAGGAAAAGAGTGGATGTAGGATTGCACTCAAGAAAGAAATTAGGAGGGAGAAAAGGGGCCATGAGATTTCCCTGGCAGATAAGATAATGGAGAATCCTAAAATATTCTATAAGTATATTAAGAGTAAAAGGGTAGCTAGGGTGAGAGTCGGTCCCCTTAAGGATCAGTGTGATAATCTACTTGTGCAGCCACGGGAAATGGGCGAGGTCTTAAATGAATACTTCTCGTCTTTATTTACCATGGAGATGACATCGAAGCTCCTGAGTTCAAGGGAGGGAACAGCGATATCCTGGAGCATATGAACATTGCAAAGGAGGCGGTGTTGGAGGTTTTGAAGCGCATTAAGGTAGATAAATCCCCAGGGCCTGACCAGGTGTATCCTAGGATGCTATGGGAAGAAAGGAAGGATATTCCTGGAGCCCGAGCAGAGATTTCTACATTATCGTTAGCCATGGGAGAGGTACAGGAAGACCGGAGGATAGCAAATGTTGTGCCTTTATTTAATAAGGGCAGCAGTGATAAGCCAGGGAACTACAGGCCGGTGAGCCTTCCATCAGTGATGGGAAAGTTATTGGAAGGGATTCTGACAGACAGGGTTTATATGCATTTGGAAAGGCAACGTCTGATTAGAGATAGTCAGCATGGCTTTGTGCATGGGAATCATGTCTCAGGAATTTGATTGCGTTTTTTGAGGAGGTGACCAAAAGGATTGTCGAGGGCAGGGCGATGGACGTTTTCTACATGGACTTTAACAAGGCCTTTGACAAGGTCCCGCATGGTCGAATGGTCCAGAAGGTTCAAACACATGGGATCCAGGGTGTGCGAGCCAATTGGATACAAATTTGGCTTGGTGATCGGATGGTAGTGGGGGGTTGTTTTTCAGATTAGAGGCTGGTGACCAGTGGTGTGCCGCAGGGATTGGTTCTGGGTCCTCTCTTGTTTGTCATATATATTAATGACTTGGATGTGAATGTAGGGGGCATGATTGGTAAGTTTGCAGATGATACAAAAAATGATGGAATAGTAGAAAGTGAAGAAGCTTGTCTGAGGTTACAACAGGATATAGATAAACTTGGAAAGTGGGCAAGGGATTGGCAAATGGAATTTAATGCAGACAAGTGCGAAGTAATGCATTTTGGAAAATTAAACCAGGGCAGGACATATACAGTGAATGACAGGGCCCGGGGAGTGTTGTTGAGCAGAGAGAACTTGGGGTGCAAGTGCTAGTTCCCTGAATGTGGCAACACAGGTAGACAGGGTGGTGAAGAAGGTGTATGGCATGCTTGTCTTCATCAACTGCGGCATGGAGTACAAGAGTTGGGACGTCATGTTACAGTTGTACATAACATTGGTTATTCCGCATTTGGAGTACAGTGTGCAGTTCTGGTCGCAACACTACAGGAAAGTTGTGATTAAGCTAGAGAGGGTGCAGAAAAGATTCATAAGGATGTTGCCTGGTTTGGAGGGCTTGAGTTATAATGAGAGATTGGGTAGGCTGGGTCTGTTTTCCCTGGAGCAAAGACGGCAGAGAGGGGACATGATGGAGGTATATAAAATTATGAGAGGCATAGACAGAGCAGGTAGCCAGAGTCTGTTTCCCATGGTAGGGGTGACTAAAACTGGAGGGCATAGATTTAAGATGAAAGGGAGTAGGTTTAAAGGGGATTAAAAGGGTAAATTTTTCACACAAAGAATATTGCGTATCTGGAATGAGCTGCCAGAGGAGGTGGTGGAGGCAGGACCAGCAGCAACATTTAAGAGTCATCTGGACAGGTATTTGAATGAGCAAAGCATAGACGGATATGGAATTAATGCAGGCACGTGGAATTAGTATAGATAGGCATTATGGTCGGCATGGACGCAGTGGGCCGAAGGGCCTGTTTCTATGCTGCACGAATCTATGACTCTAAGATGGATAGTGACGTAGTTGATTCTGAGACGAGGGTCGTGAATCTTAATAAAGGAAAGTATGAAGGTATGAGGCACGAGTTGGCTATGATGGATTGGGAAACGTTACTTAAAGGGATGATGGTGGAAAGGCAATGGCAATATTCAAAGAGTGCATTAATGAACTGCAACAATTGTTTACTGCTGTCTGGCGCAAAAGTAAAATGGGAAAGGTAGCCAAACCATGGCTTGCAAGGAAAATTAGAGATAGTATAAGATCCACGGAAGAGGCATATACATTCGACAGAAAGAAGCAACAGACCTGAGGATTGGGAGCAGTTTAGAATTCAGCAAAGGTGGACCAATGGATTGATTAATAAGGGGAAAATAAAGTACATGAGTAAGCTTGCAGGGAACATACAACCTGACTGTAAAGATTTCTGTAGGTATGTGAAGAGGAAAGGATTGGTTAAGACAAATGTAGGTCCTTACAGTTAGAAACATGGGAATTTATTATGGGAAACAAAGAAATGGCGAACCAACTAAATGCATACTTTGATTCTGTCTTCACAAAGGATGGCACAAATATCTTTCCAGAAATGTTGGGGAGCACATGGTTTAGTGAGAGGAAGGAACCGAAGGAAATCAGTATTAGTAGAGAAATTGTGTTGGGGAAGTTGATGGTATTGAAGGCCGATAAATCCTCAGGGCCTGAAAATCTACATCCCAGATTACTTAAGGAAGTGACCCGAGAAATCGTGGATGCATTGGTGGTCATCTATCAAGATTCTATAGACTTTGGAACAGTTCCAGCTGATTGGAGGGCAGCTAATGTAACCCCACCATTTAAAAAGGGAGGTAGAAATAAAGCAGGGCATTATAGACAAGTCAGCCTGACGTCGGTAGTGGGGAAAATTCTAGAGTCCATTATCAAAGATTTGATAGCAGAGCACTTGGAGAACAGTGTTAGAATCGGATAGAGTCAGCATGGATTTACGAAAGGGAAATCATGCTTGATAAATCTATTAGAATTCTTCGAAGATGTAACTAATAGAGTGGATGAGGGGGATCCAGATAATATGTTTTATTTGGACTTTCAGAAGGCTTTCGACAAAGTCCCACATAAGAGATTAGTGAGTAAAATTAAAGCGCATGGGATTAGTGGTAGTGTATTGCGATAGATAGAACATTGGTTGGCAGATGGAAAAAAAGAGAAGTGATAAACGAATCTTTTTCCAAATGGCAGGCAGTGATTAGTGGGGTACCACAGGGATCGGTGCTGGGGCCCCAGCTATTCACACTCCATATTTATGATTTAGATGAGGGAACTAAATGTAATATCTCCAAATTTTCAGAAGACACAAAACTGGGTGGGAGGGTGAGTTGTGAGGAGGATGCAGAGTGGCTTCAGGGTGATTTGGACAAGTTGAGTGAGTGGGCTATTGCATGGCAGATGCAGTATAATGTGAATAAATGAGAGGTTATCCACTTTGTTAGCAAAAACAGGAAGGCAGATTATTATCTGAACGGCGATAACTGAGAGAGGGGAGTATGCAACGAGACCTGGGTGTTCTCGTACACCAGTCACTGAAGGTAAGCATGCAGGTGCAACAAGCAGTAGAAAAAGGCGAATGTTATGTTGGCCTTCATAGAGTCAGGATTCTAGTACAGGAGCAGGGATGTCTTGCTGCAATTATACAGGGCTTTGGTGAGGCCGCACTTGGATATTGTGTGCAGTTTTGGTCTCCTTCTCCGAGAAAGGATGTTCCTGCTATAGCGAGAGTGCAATGAAGGTTTATCAGACTGATTCCTGGGATGCCGGAACTGACGTATGAGGAGAGATAGGATTATATTCGGAAGAGTGAAGAGGGATCTCATAGAAAATTATAACATTCTACTACTTCCACCATTCCATCCCTCAGCAACCCTCATGCATCCCATCCAGACTGGGTAAATGATCTACTTTATTGTGGTACAAAAAGTGCTGTATTGAAAAGGGTTAACTGAATCTGTTTGTTCAGTGACTGTAATTAATGTCAGTCTCCATCGACCCTAATTGTGTCACTGGAAGTTTTCCATCTTCTATTAATAAGGGGCTCCCAAGTGTTGTCCCATAGTTTCAGCTGGAACATCAACCCCGGCACAACCACAACAGAGATCAGCGGCTCCAGAGAGAGAGAAAGGATAGATCAGAATCTGAGAACAAATGACTGGAATGTAACAACACTTGGTCAGAATCTGAGAACAATAGATTGGAATGTTGCAGCACTTGGTCAGAATCTGAGAACAATAGATTGGAATGTTGCAACAATGGACAGGAGTTTATCCTCGGATCTTTACTACCTTTCTACATATTATGATTTTTACTCATTAAACACTCGTATGCGTCTCGCACTGAAGATTATTCAATACATTTACTATCCCATCCTGGCTATTATTGGTGTCCCTGGTAAGTCTCTCTATCTAGCTATTAATTCTATAAACCAAGTTTAACAGCATTACTGCTCCTGTAATTTACTCTGCACTTTTTGCTGCCGTTGTATTCCTGGTGAATATGTCCAGCTATTAGCTCTATAAACCATTGCCAACTTTATTGGATTTCTTGACATTTGCTCTCTCATCTTTACTGCTGTTGCTGTCTCTATTTCCCGGTAGGGCATCTGTGAACCCCGTTTCACTGAAATACTGTTCCGTTATGTAAATTTTGGGAAGACTGAAGCCAGTGTCATTGGTCTCCATCACAAACTCCATCCCCCATCTGTGAAACAAATACACCACCCTGTCCAATATCTGAGGCTGAACCAGACTGTTTGCAATCGGTGTATTCTATTTAAACCTGAGCTGAGTCCATCTCCATATTCTCTCCAGTACCAACCCTGTCTATGGCCACCTCTGTAATATCCCCCATCTCCACCTCTGTCTCAGCCAATCTGCTGCATCAACCCTCACCTGTACCTTTGTTAAATCCACACTTGACTATTCCAATTCTATCCTGGTCACCCTCCCAGTTATAAACCTCCATAAACCACAGCCCATCCAGATCTCTGCTGCCTGTATCCTAACTCACACCAAATCGATCACCCATCACCCCTGTGCTCACTGATCTACATTGGCTCCTGGTCTGGCAGCACCTTAATTTTAATATAGTCATTCTTGTGTTTGAATCCCTCCATGGCCTCACCCCTCCAATTAGTCCCATTCTCCTGCCCATTCTCATATTCCTGAAAATGTTTTGACTTCAATCTTTTCTCATTTCTCCTTCTGAAGTGAATCCCTTTCCCACTGTATCTGTCCCGAGCCACTATTTTTGACTCCACAGCACTACTGGTGCTGACGGTACAGAAGCTGGGATCAATAGAGAGATGTGAACTGCACAGCCAGGCACTTCTACTGCGGCCTGCACAATGCCCCAAGCTGGGCAGGGCTCTAGCTCAATCGTACCATGTATGTGTTGTTGCTCTGAGGATGGTTTTGAATGTGATGTCAATATACCATACCGGCAGCTTTGATGTACGTCTTTGAAACTTGGTCTGTACATGTCCACTGATCGCATGTGTTAGTCACTCTCAGCTGAACATATATTCAGCAGCATGAGGAACCCCCTCTCGTATTATTTAAAAGGACCAGGCATCCAACGTACAGGTGAGGGGCTTTTGACTTACTTCTGTTATTGTAAATTTAGTGGAGGTGCTGTGAATGGTTTTCTGGAGGTTGTGTTGTGAGCTGCTGCAGACATTCAGGGAGGACAGAGGATTTGGTGACCCAACTCTGGACGAGGTATGGTCTATCAGGGGGAAACAGCAGCAGCCAGAGCAGAGGCACCACGGCTGGCACTGTTGTTCTGCAGGGAGGGACAAAGCACAGAAGAGCAATAGTTATAGGGGATTCTATAGTCAGGGGCACAGATAGGCGCTTCTGTGGACATGAAAGAGACTCCATGATGGTATGTTGCCTCCCTGGTGCCAGGGTCAAGGATGTCTCTGAACGGACATGGGGCATTCTGAAGGGGAGAAGGTGAACAGCCAGAGGTTGTGGTACACATCGGTACCAATGACATAGGCAGGAAGAGTGATGAGGTCCTGCAGGGGGAGTTTAGGGAGTTAGGTGGAAAGTTAAAAAACAGTACCTCGAGGGTTGTAATCTCTGGTTTACTCCCTGTGCCACATGCCAGTGAGGCTAGAAGTAGGAAGATAGTGCAGCTAAACACGTGGCTGAGCAGCTGGTGTAGAAGGGAGGGTTTCAGATATCTGGACCATTGGGCTCTCTTCAGGGACAGATGGGACCTGTACAAGAAGGACGGGTTACATATAAACTGGAGGGGCAAAAATATCCTTGCTGCAAGATTTGCTCGCATCACTCGGGAGGGTTTAAACTAGTGTGGCAGGGGGGTGGGAACCAGAGCAGTAGGACAGCTAGTGAAATAAATGAGGAGGACATAGTAAAGAAGGCCAGTAGGACTAAGAGGAAAAGCAAGCAGGGAGATGTTTCTGAGCACAGCGGGACTGGTGTTCTGAAATGCATTTGTTTCAATGCGACAAGTATAACAGGTAAGGCAGGTGAACTTAGAGCTTGGATTAGTCCTTGGAAATATGATGTTGTTGCTATTGCAGAGACTTGGTTGAGGGAAGGGCAGGATTGGCAGCTAAATGTTCCAGGCTTTCGCAGAGTCAGGCGGGATAGAGGGGGATGTAAAAGGGGTGACGGAGTTGCATTACTGGTTAAGGAGAATAACACAGCTGTACTGCGGGGGGGCAAATCAGAGGGGTCATGCAGCGAGTCAATATGGGTGGAGCTCAGGAATAGGAAGGGTGCAGTCACGATGTTGGAGGTTTACTACAGGCCTCCCAACAGCCAGCGGGAGGTAGAGGAGCAGATATGTCGACAGATTTAGTAAAGATGTAAAGGTAACAGGGTTGCAGTGGTGGGTGATTTTAACTTCCCCAATATTGACTGGGACTCGCTTAGTGCTAGGTGCTTGGATGGGGCAGAATTTGTGAGGAACATCCAGGAGGTCTTCTTGAAACAGTATGTATATAGTCCAACTAGGGATGGGGCCATTCTGGACCTGTTATTGGGGAATGAGCTCGGCCAGGTGGTCGAAGTTTCAGTGGGGGAGCATTCCCGGAACAGTGACCATAATTCCATAAGTTTTAAGGTACTTGTGGATAAGGATAAGAGAAGTCCTCGGGTGAAGGTGCTAAATTGGGGGAAGGCTAATTATAACAAAATTAGGCAGGATCTGAAGAATTTAGAATGGGGGCGGCTGTTTGAGGGTAAATCAACATCTGACATGTGGGAGTCTTTCAAACGTCAGCTGATTAGAATCCAGGACCAACATGTTCCTGTGAGGAAGAAAGACAAGTTTGGCAAGTTTCGGGAAAGCTTGGATAACACAGGATATTGTGAGCCTCGTCAAAAAGAAAAAGGAAGCAGTTGTAAGGGCTGGATGGCGAGGAACAGACTTGAGGAATATAAAGACAGTAGGAAGAAACTTAAGCAAGGAGTCAGGAAGGCTAAAAGGGGTGATGAGAAGTGATTGGCAAACAGGATTAAGGAAAATCCCAAGGCATTTTATACATTTATAAAGAGCAAGAGGGTAACCAGGGAAAGGGTCGGCCCATTCAAGGACAGAGATGGGAATCTATGCGTGGGGCCAGAGGAAATGGGCGAGGTGCTAAATGAGTACTTTGCATCAGTATTCACCAAAGAGAAGGACTTGGTGGATGATGAGCCGAGGGAAGGGAGTGCAGATAGTCTCAGTCATCTCATTATCAATAAGGAGGAGGTGTTGGGTGTCTCGCAAAGCAATAAGATAGATAAGTCTCCAGGGCCTGATGGTATCTACCCTAGAATACTGAGGGAGGGAAGGGAAGAAATTGCTGGGGCCTTGACAGAAATCTTTGCATCCTCATTGGCTACAGGTGAGGTCCCAGAGGACTGGAGAAAAGCCAATGTTGTTCCTTTGTTTAAGAAGGGTGGCAAGGATAATCCAGGAAATTATAGGCCTGTGAGCCTTACGTCAGTGGTAGGGAAATTGTTAGAGAGGATTCTTCGGGACAGGATTTACTCGCATTTGGAGACAAACGAACTTATTAGCGAGAGACACCATTGTTTTGTGAAGGGGAGGTCGTGTCTTACTAATTTGATTCAGTTTTTTGAGGAAGTGACGAAGATGATTGATGAAGGAAGGGCATTGGATGTTATCCATATGGACTTTAGTAAAGCCTCTGACAAGGTCCCGCATGGCTGACTGGTACAAAAGGTGAAGTCACACGGGATCAGAGGTGAGCTGGCAAGATGGATACAGAAGTGGCTCGGTCATAGAAGACAGAGGGTATCAGTGGATGGGTGTTTTTCTGAATGGAGGGATGTGACTAGTGGTGTTCCGCAGGGATCAGTGCTGGGACGTTTGATGTTTGTAGTATGTGCAAATGATTCGGAGGAAAATGCAGCTGGTCTGATTAGTAAGTTTGCGGAGTTGCAGATAATAATGAGGATTGTCAGAAGATACAGCAGGATATAGATCGGTTGGAGACTTGGGCGGAGAAATGGCAGATGGAGTTTAATCTGGACAACTGTGAGGTAATGCATTTTGGAAGGTCTAATGCAGGTGGGAGGTAGACAGTAAATGGCAGAACCCTTAGGAGTATTGACAGGCAGAGAGATCTGGGCGTACAGGTCCACGGGTCACTGAAAGTGGCAACGCAGGTGGATAAGGTATTCAAGAAGGCATACAGCATGCTTGCCTTCATCGGACGAGGCACAGAGTATAAAAATTGGCATGTCATGTTGCAGCTGTACGGAACCTTACTTAGGCCACACTTGGAATTTTGCGTGCAATTCCGACTGCCACACTACCAGAAGGACGTGGAGGCTTTGGAGAGGGTACAGAGGAGGTTTACCAGGATGTTGCCTGGTCTGGAGGGCATTAGTTATGAGGAGAGGTTGGAAAAACTCGGATTTTTTTCACTGGAACGACGGAGGTGGAGGGGCAACATGATAGAGGTTTACAAAGTTATGAGCGGAATGGACAGTTTGGATAGTTACAAGCTTTTTCCCAGGGTGGAAGAGTCAGTTACTGGGCGACATAGGTATAAGGTGCGAGGGGCAAAGTTTAGAGGGAATCTGCGAGGCAGATTTTTTACACTGAGGGTGGTGAGTGCCTGGAACTTGCTGCCGGGGGAGGTGTTAGAAGCAAATATGATAGCGACGTTTGAGAGACATCTTGACAAATGCATAAATAGGAAGGGAATAGAGGGATATGGGCCCCGGAAGTGCAGAAGGTGTTAGTTTAGGCAGGCATCAAGATCGGCGCAGGCTTGGAGGGCCGAATGGTCTGTTCCTGTGCTGTACTGTAACTTGGTATTTGTTCTTGACTGTAGTTACAGTGTCCCTGGGTCTGTAACACGACCAACAATTGGAGAAGAGGCTGCAGAGAGGGGAAGCTCTGTAAAGTGAGAGGAGGAAGGGGCTCTGCCCTAACCTCCCTGGGTTTTCCAAGAGCACTTTTCCTATGCACACCTAACCCAGGAGCAGTGTGTGAGGTAACTCTGATTCAATTAGGAGGTGGTCACAGAGCTGTGTCACCTCCTGCAACACGAACTGGAGCCTCACTGCGTGCAGTTCTGGTCGCCACATTACCAAAAGGACGTAGATGCTTTGGAGAGGGTGCAGAGGAGGTTCACCAGGATGTTGCATGGTATGGAGGGCGCTAGCTATGAAGAGAGGTTGAGTAGATCAGGATTATTTTCATTAGAAAGACGGAGGTTGAGGGGGGACCTGATTGAGGTGTACAAAATCATGAGAGCTATAGACAGCGTGGATATCAAGAAGCTTTTTCCCAGAGTGGGGGATTGAATTACTAGGGGTCACGAGTTCAAAGCGAGAGGGGAAAAGTTTAGGGGGCATATGCATGGAAAGTTCTTTACGCAGAGGATGGCGGGTGCCTGGAACACGTTGCCAGCGGAGGTGGTAGACGCGGGCACGGTAGCGTCTTTTAAGATGTATCTAGACAGATACATGAATGGGCAGGAAGCAAAGAGATACAGACCTTAGAAAATAGGCGAATGTTTAGATAGAAGATCTGGATCGGCGCAGGCTTGGAGGGCCGAAGGGCCTGTTCCTGTGCTGTAATGTCCTTTGTTCTTTTGTTCTTTCTCACACCAGGGTGAGGACGGAGTTGTCAGTGGCTGTTAAAGTCACAGTTTCATTGAACTTCCATGTATCTGAATATTTCCACGCAGGAGCAGGAGACATATCAAACATAGAGTCATAGAGAGTGATAGATACATTTATGGCACAGAAGATGGCCATTCGGCCCCTCGGTACCCGCTCCCTGTGGAACAATCCAGTCAGTCCCACTCTCCCAGTCAGTCCCCGTATCCCTGCAAGATCATCTCCTTCGGGTGTCCATCCAGTATCCTTTTGAATTCATTGTCTCTAATGATGAAGTCCAAGATCTGATATGCTTCGCTAAACACTCTCCTAATATGTCCTGCCAACTTCAAATATCAATGCATATGCAGCCCCCAGGTCGCTCTGTCCCTGCACAATCTTTAGAACTGTGTCATTAAGTCTATATTACCTTCCTATTCCTTCTGACAAAATACATCACCTCACACTCCGTTGTATGAAATTCCACCTGCCACTTCTCTGTCCATTCTGCTAGCCTATCTATATCCTGCTACAGGTGGTTTGCAACATCCTCACTGTTTACCACACCTCCAAGATTGGTATCATCGGAAAATGTTGAAATTCTACTCTGTATTCCAAGATCCATGTAACTTATATATAGCAAAAAAACAAACAGTGGTCCTAAGCACTGACCCTTGGGGAAAATCACTGTCTACCATCCTCCAGTCTGAAAAACAACCATTTAACACATTTCTCTTTTTTATGTCCTATGGACAATTTTTGATCCAATTAGATGCTATTCCATGAGGTTCAATTTTATTAACCCAGCTTCTGTGTGTTTCTTCGTCAAATAATTTCATAAAATCCACGTAGACAACATCCACCACATTCCCTTCATCAACCTTCTCTGATTTTCTAAATAAATTCAATTACTTCATCAAGCATGATCTGCCTTTTAGAAATCCGTGCTGACAATCCTTAATTAACTCAATCTCTCCAAGTGTGTGTTGTCCTTTTCCCCTGATTATTGTTTCTAAAACTTTCCTCACAACTGATGTTAAACTAACTGACCAGTAGTTACTAGGCCTGTGTGTTGTCCATTGATAATTCTGGGAGGTGAGTGTGACCATCTATGTCATCAATATCTCCCTCAGCAGGGAGAAGCAGGATGAGAGATCCCGTGGCTTTGTCAGGATAGCGGGATTCCTGATGGTGTAGGTGGCTCTGCGGGGCCCCCATGTCAACCCATGGGTTGAGGTACAGGAACTGAAAGATCTCTCACTCCATCAATGTACAGTTGGTGTGTGAGCATGGCCAGTACGTCATGTTGGTGAATGTCCACTATCCTGGCAGCAGCCACCATACCTTCATTCTGAATGAGTCAGCCGGTCCCAACACATCGGGGCTCCATGAAGAACCAGAATGTGGTTCCTTGGAGACAAAGGAACCCCCTCTAGACACAGCCCATGTTTCTACACCCTCAATCCACCTCCCACCGTCAACCGTTAGTTATGCAATTAGCATGTGTATAATGTGAGCAATGGAGTCACCAGGAACATGGTGGAACAGAACATCGGTGTGATGAAGCAATGCTTCCGATGTCTGAACCGCTCGGGGAGAGCCCTCCAGTACACACTGGAGCAGGTGTCTGAGTTCATGGTGTTCTGCTGCACCCTTCATATCATCACCATCATGAGGACACAGGCATTGGCACCAGGAATCCGGAGGACACCTCAGGAGGAGGAGGCAGGGAGGATATTTCCTCGATGCCTTCGACCCGTACAGGCTGTCGGAGAGTCCCTGCGAAGATTCCAGTTCCCATAGGACAACTTCCCTTTCCAGCCATGAATTCCCCATTCTCCACCATTACACCCATCTGAGACGCCCCATCACAGTGTCACCTTGGTCAGCATCCTGTAATAAAAACATCAGAGAATTATTACAGCACAGAAGGACCAATTCAGCCTTTCGTATCTGCACTGGCTCTCCGAATGAGCAATTCACCTAACGCCGTTCCCTGCCTTCTTCCTGTAATCCTGCACATTCTTCCTTCTCATATAACAATCTATTCAGCTTCAGTTGAACCTGCCTCCACCATACTTTCAGGCAGTGCATTCCAGACTCTAACCACGCACTGTGTGAAAAAATATTTTCCTCAGGTCGTCTTTGCTTCTTTTACCCATGACTTTAAATCTGTGCCCTCTCGTTCTCGATCCTTTCACGAGTGGGAACTGTTTCTCTCTATTTGCTCTATGCAGACACCTCATGATTTTTGAAACCTCTAATAAATCACCTCTCGGCCTTCTCCGAGGAAAACAGTCCTAACTTCTCCAATCTATCTTCATAACTAAAATTCCTCAACCTGGGAATGATTCTGGTCAATCTTTTCTGCACTCTCTCTAATGCCCTCACGTCTTTCCTCAAGTGTGGCACCCAGAACTGGACACAATACCAGAGCTGAAGCTGAAATAGTGTCTTATATAAGTTCAATATAACTTATTTGCTCTTGTCTTCTATGCCCCTATTAATAAAGCCCAGGATACTGCATGCTTTATTAAACACTTTCTCAACCTGTTCTGCCGCCTTCAATGACTTCTGCACATATACACACAGGTTCTTCTGCTCCTGAACACCCTATAGAATTGTATATTGTCACCCCATGTTCTTCCTACCAACATGAATCACTTCACATTTCTCTGTATTGAACTTCATCTGCCACCTTTCTGCCCATTCCAGCAACTTGTGTGTGTCCTTTTGAAGTTCTACACTATCCTCCTCACAGTTCACAATGCTTCCAATGTTCGTATCAGCTGCAAACTTTGAAATTGTGCCCTGTACACCCAGGTTTAGGTCCTTAATATATATCAGGAAAAGCAAGGATTCGAACACTGATGTCTGGGGAACTCCACCACAAACCTTCCTCCAGCCTGTAAAACATCCATTAACCACTACTCTTTGTTTCCTGTCACTCAGCTAATTTCTTATCCATGTTGCTAATGTCCCTTTTATTCTATGAGCTACAAGTTTGCTCACAGGTCTGTTGTGTGGCATTGTATCAAAAGGTTTTTGCATGCAGGGAATAGTTAAATGTCTGGAATGCACTGCTTGAGAATGGTGTAGGCAGGTTCATTTGAAACTGAATAAACCGTTATATGAAAGTCAATGTACACCACATCAACAGAATTGCCCTCATCAACTCTCTCTGATACCACCTCAAACATCTCCAGAAAATTAGTTAAACATGATGTTCTCTCAAGAAATCCATGCTGGCTTGTTTAATTAACTCGCATTTGTCCATGTGACTATTAGCTTTGTCCAAGATGATTTCTTTCCAGAAGTTTTCCCACCACCGAAGTTAAACTGACAGGCCTGTAGTTGCTGGCCTGATCTTTTCACCCTTTTTTGAACAAGGGTGTAACGTTTACAATTCTCCAGTCCTCTGTCATCACCCCGAGTCTAAGAAAGACTGAAAAATTATGTCCAGTGCCTCTGCGATTTCCACCCTCACTTCCCTCAGTATCTTTGGATACATCTCATCTGGTCCTGGTGCTTTATTCAATTTAAGTCCAGACAGCCTATCTAATACTTCCTCTTTATCAATTTTAAACCCCACTAGTGTCTGACTTATCTCCTCTTTCAACATTGCCTGGGTTGCATCTTAGAATCATAGACAGTTTATGGCACACAGAGAGACCACTTGGCCCATCGTGTCTATGCTGTCCAAAAAACGATCCATCCATTCTAATCCTACCTTCCAGCATTTGATAGATTACAGCACTTGAGGTGCACATCCAGACACCTTTTGAATGAGTTTTTGGTTTCTGCCTCAACTACCCTTTCGGACAGTGAGTTCCAGACTCTGACCACCCGCTGGGTGAAAAATAAAATCCGCAGCTCCCTTTTAGTCTTTCTGCCAATCACTTTAAGTCCATGCCCCCTCGCCACTGACCTCTTTTCTCATGTGAATGGACCCTTCAGCTCCACTCTACTCTCAGTTTTGTACATTTCAATCAGATTTACCCTCAGCCTTCTCTATTTCAAGGAGAACAGTCCCAGCCTGTCCAATCTTTCCTCATAGCTGCATTTTTCCAGTCCTGGCAACATCCACGTAAATCGTCTGTGTACCCTCTCTGGTGCAATTACATCCTTTCTGTAATGAGGTGATCAGAACTGCACACAGTACTCAAGTTGTGTCCTAACCAATGAGTTATACAATTCTGGCATAACCTCCCTGCTCGTATATTCTATACCTCGGCTAATAAAGGAAAGGATTTCATATCTTCTTCCTTGGTAAAGACAGGTGGAAATTATTCATTTAGTACCTCAGCTATATCCTCTGCCTCCATGTGCAAATCCCCTTTATGGTCCTGAGTCAGCCCCATTGTTCCTTTTACTACCCTTTTACTATTTAGATGCCGATAGAAAACTTAGGGATTTCCTTTAATGCTCACCTCTTTTCATGCTCTCTCTTTGCTTCCCTTATTTGCTTTTTCACTTCCCCTCTGGACTTTCAATATTCAGCCTGTTTCTCAATAGTATTTTCTACCTGATGTCTGTTATATCAGACATAAACTTGTCAACCTTTCGTGCGGCCTTCAAAGATCTGTCTGAATACACACCAAGTCTCTCTGTAACAAAAACAAGAAATGCTGGAGTCACTCAGCAGGTCTGGCAGCATCTGTGGAAAGAGAAGCAGAGTTAACGTTACGAGTCTCTCTGTTCCTGTCTCCTCATTTAAACAATACCCCTTTGTTTCTGTTGCCTTCCCTTACACTTCCTACCCAAATGTCTCACTTCACACTTCACTGTGTTCATTTATATTTGCCATGTTCCTGCTCATTTCACTGGTCAGTCGCTGTCGTCCTGAAGTCTGTCACTATCCTTCTCACCGTTTATTAACATTTCTGAGTTTCCTGCCAACTTTGACATTATCCCCTCTGTACACAAGCCCATTGTATTAACATACAGCAACTGGGGCGGCACAGTGGCGCAGTGGTTAGCACCGCAGCCTCACAGCTCCAGCGACCCAGTTTCAATTCTGGGTACTGCCTGTGTGGAGTTTGCAAGTTCTCCTTGTGTCTGCGTCGGTTTCCTCCGGGTGCTCCGGTTTCCTCCCACATGCCAAAGACTTGCAGGTTGATAGGTTAATTGGATGTTATAAATTGCCCCTAGTATAGGTATGTGGCAGGGAAATATAGGGACAGGTGGGGATGTGGTAGGAATATGGAATTAGTATAGGATTAGTATAAATGGGTGGTTGATGGTCGGCACAGACTCGGTGGGCCGAAGGGCCTGTTTCAGTGCTGTATCTCTTAAAAAAAAACTGTGATCCCAACAGTGACCCTGGGGAACCCCACTGTGTACTTCCCTCCAGGCTGAAGAATAACATTCTCCACTACTCTCTACTTTCTGTCACTGCGCTAATTTCCCGAATACTGACATTGAAAATAAAAAAACAGACTTCCATTTATGAAACGCCTTTCATGACCACTGCATGTCCCAAAGTGATTTACAACCAATGTATACTTCTTAAAGTGAAGTCACTCTTGTAATGTAAGAAACAGGCAGACAATTTCTGCACAGCAAGATCCCCCAAGCAGCAATGTGAGAATGATCAGATGGGTTTTTGTGATGTTGATTGAAGGAAAAAATATTGACCAGGACACCGGGAATAATTCCCCTGCTCTGCTTCTGCATAGTGCGATGCGATCTTTAACATCCACCTGAGAGGGCAGACTGCAACTTGGTTTAAAGTTTAATTCGATAGACTGCACCTCTGACAGTGCAGCACACCCTCAGTACTGCACTGCAATGTCAGCATTGATTCTTGTAATCAAGTCCTGCAGTGACACTTGATCCTGGAAGCTTGCCACTGAAAGGGGAGAGAGTTACAAACTGAGCCACAGCTGACATTGGTCCTTTTATCCCATGTGTTTCTAATTCGGTAACACGGCTGTTATGTGGTACTTTCTCAAACGCCTTGTGAAAGGATTGGAATATTGTGAAAGTCCAGGTGGGAACCATCATAGAATCATAGAATAGCACAAACTGAATGAGGCCATTCGGCCCATCAAATCTGTGCTGGCACTTTCAAAGAGCAATCCAGTTAGTCCCACTCCCTGACTCTTTCACTATATCCTTGCATTTTTTCTCCTTCAGATATTTATCCAATTCCCTTTTGGGATCTACTATTGAATCTGTATCCATCAGCCTATCAGACAGTGCATCCCAAATCCAAACCACTCAGAAACAAATATCCTCATGTCTGCTTCTTTTACCAATCGCCTTAAATCTGTGTCTCTTGGACATTGGAAATAGTTTCTCTTTATTTAATTTATCTAAATCCTTCCTAATGTTAAACACCTCAATCAAATCTCCTCTGAAAGTTCTTTGCTCTATGCAGAACAACCCCAAATACATAACTGTAATTCCTCATACCCTGACAAATACTAGGAAAACAGTTCTGTACCCTCTCCGAAGGCTTCATTTCCTTCCTAAAGTGTGGTTCCCAGTATTCGACACAAGACTCCAGGTGGAGCTGAACTAGTATTTTATATATGTTTCAAATAATGTCCTTGCTTTTGTTCTTTTTGCCTCTATTTATAAACCCTAGGATCCCATACATTTATGAACTGTCAAGTTAACCTTTCCTGCCACCTTCAAAGATTTGTGTACAAATCCCAGGTGTCTCTGTTATTTCACCACCTTTATAGTTGTACCATTTAACTTGTATTGTCTCTCTTCATTCATCCTTTCAAAATGTATTACCTCACACATCTGCAATTCCAATTAAATATTGAGAAGATTGAAGCCATTGTTTTCTGTCTCTGCTCCAAACATTTCCTAGTTACACACTCCATCCCTCTCCTTTGTAAATGTTTGAGACTAAGCCAAACTGCTCACAGACTTAGTTACATAGTTAACCCTGAGATGCCTTGAGATCAGCTTCCTACCAAATATTCACACCATCACTAAAACGGCCTATCTCCAACCCCGGTGGAGTTTCATTGCTGGTTAAAGAGTAAATGAACGCAATAGTGAGGCAGAATATTAGCTCTGACGATGTCGAATATGTATGGGTAGAGCTGAGAAACACTAAGGGGCAGAAAACGGTAGTGGGGGTTGTATATAGACCCCCAAACTGTAGTGCTGAATTTGGGAATGGCATTGGACAGGAAATTAGAGACGCATGCGATAAAGGAACATCTGTAATTATGGGTTTCTTGAATCTGCATATAGATTGGGCAAATTAAATTGGTCGCAATACATTGTGGAGGAATTCCTGGAGAATATACGGGATGGTTTTCAGGACCAATTCTTTGAGGAACCAACTGGAGAACAGGCTATCCTAGACTGGTTATTGTATAATGAGAGAGGAATAATTGACAATCTAGTTGTGCGAGATCCCTCTGGGATGAGCGACCATAATATGATAGAATTCTTCATCATGATGGAGAGTGTCCTGGTTGATTCTGAGACTAGGGTCGTGAATCTTAATAAAGTAAGCTACGAAAGTATGAGGCGTGAGTCGTTGATGATACATTGGGAAACGTTACTTAAAGAGATAACGCTGGAAAGGCAATGGCAAACATTCAAAGAGCGCATGGATGAACTGCAACAATTGTTTATACCTGTCTGGCGCAAAAGTAAAATAGAAAAGGTAGCCAAATCATGGCTTGCAAGGCAAATTAGAGATAGCGTTAGATCCAAGGAAGAGGCATATAAATTTGCCAGGAAAACAACAACAGACCTGAGGATTGGGAGCAGTTTAAAATTCAGCAAAGGAGCACCAAGGGATTCATTGAGAAGGGGAAAATGGAGTACAAGATTAAGCTTGCGGGGAACATAATAGCTGACTGTAAACGAATCTATAGGTATGTGAAGCGGAAAAGATTGGCGAAGACAAATGCAGGTCCGTTACAGTCAGAAACAGGGGGATTTATTCTGGGAAACAAAGAAATGGCTGACCACCTAAATGCATACTTTAGTTCTGTCTTCACAAAGGAGGACGCCAATATCATACCAGAAATGTTGGTGAATACAGGGTTTAGTGAGAGAGAGGAACTGAAAGAAATCAGTATTAGTAGAGAAATGGTGTTGGAGAAGTTGATGGTATTGAAGGCAGATAAATCCCCAGGGCCTAGTAATCTACATCCCAGAGTACTTAGGAAGTGGCCCGAGAAATAGTGGATGCATTGGTGGTCATCTTCCAAGATTCTATGGACTCTGGAACAGTTCCTACAGATTGGAAGGTAGCTAATGTTACCCCACTATTAAAAAAGGAAGGTAGAGAGAAAGCAGGAAATTGTAGACCAGTCAGCCTGATATCGGTCGTGGGGAAAATCCTGGAGTCCATTATCAAAGATTTTGCAGCAGAGCACTTGGAGAACAGTGGTAGAGTCGGACAGAGTCAGCATGGATTTATGAAAGGGAAATCATGCTTGATAAATCCACTAGCATTCTTCGAGGATGTCACTAGTAGAGTTGATGAGGGGGAGCCAGTGGATGTGATTTATTTGCACTTTCGGAAGGCTCTCGACAAAGTTCCACGTAAGGGTTTAGCGTGTAAAATTAAAGCACATGGGATTGGGGGTAGTGTATTGCGATAGATAGAAAATTGTTTGGGAGACAGGAAACAAAGCATTGGAACATACGGATCTTTTTCTGAATGGCAGGCAGTGACTAGTGGGGTACCGCAGGGATCGGAGCTAGGACCCTAGCTATTCACAATATATATTAATGATTTAGATGAGGAAACTAAATGTAATATCTCCAGATTTGCAGCTGATACAAAATTGGGTGTGAGGGTGAGTGGTGAGTAGAATGCAAAGAGGCTTCCGGGTGATTTGGACAATTTGAGTGAGTGGGCAAATGCATGGCAGATGCAGTATAATGTGGATAAATGTGAAGTTATCCACTTTACTAGCAAAAACAGGAAGGCATATTATTATCTGAACGGCTATAAACTGAGAGAGGGGAATATGCAACGAGACCTGGGTGTTCTCGTACACCAGTCACTGAAGGTAAACATGCCGGTGCAACAGGCGGTAGAAAAAGGCGAATGTTATGTTGGCCTTTAAAGAGACAGGATTCGAGTACAGGAGCAGGGATGTTGTGCTGCAATTATACAGGGCCTTGGTGAGGCTGCACTTGGAATATTGTGTGCAGTTTTGGTCTCCTTATCTGAGGAAGGATGTCCTTGCTATCGAGGGAGTGCAGTAGAGTTTTACCAGACTGATTCCTGGAGTGGTAGGACTGTCGTATGAGGAGAGATTGAGTCGGTTAGGACTATATTCACTGGAATTCAGAAGAGTGAGGAGGGATCTCATCGAAACCTATAAAATTCTAACATGGCTTGACAGGGTATATGCAGGAAGGATGTTCCCGATGGTGGAGACTCCCGAACCAGGTGTCATAATCTAAGTATATGGGGTAAAATTTTCAGGACTGAGATGAAGAGACGTTTCTCCACCCAGAGGGTGGTGAGCCTGTGGAAATCTGTCATCCCGCCCATATCCAAGGGGGATTGGAAGATTCTGGCCAGTGCCTCTGCTATTTCCAGCATTGCTTCCCTCAGCAACCATCATACATCCCATCCAGACTGGATAAATGTTCAACTTATTGTGGCACAAAAAGTGTTGGATTGAAAAGGGTTAACTGAATATGTTTGTTCCGTGACTTTAATTAATGTCAGTCTCCATGGACCCTAATTGTGTCACTGGACGTTTTCCATCTTCTATTAATAAGGGGCTTCTTTCAATGTGTTATTCCATATGTCAGTGGGAACATCAGCCCCGGCACTTACAGAGATCAGCTGCTCCAGAGAGATAGAGAGAGGATAGATCAGAATCTGAGAACAAAGGACTGGAATGTTACAACAATGGGTCAGAATCTGAGAACAATAGATTGGAATGTTACAACAATGGACAGGAGTTTATCCTCGGATCTTTACTCTCTTTCTACATATTATGATTGGTACTCATTAAACACTCGTATCTATCTCGCACTGAAGATTATTCAATATGTTTACTATCCCATCCTGGCTATTATTGGTGTCCCTGGTAAGTCTCTCTATCTAGCTATAAATCCTTTAAACCATGTTTGACTGCATTACTGCTCCTGTAATTTACTCTGCCCTTCTTGCTGCCGTTTTTATGCCTGGTGAATATCTTCAGCTATTAGCTCTATAAACCATTGTCAACTGTATTACAGTTCTTGTCATTTACTCTCTCATCTTTGCTGCTGTTGCTGTCTCTATTTCAGGCCAGGAGATCAGTAAACCCTGTTTCACTGAAAAACTGTTCTGTTGTGTACATTTTGGGAAGACTGAAGCCAGTGTCATTGGTCTCCAAATCAAACTCCATCACCTATCTGGGAGGCACATATTCCACCCTGCCCAATATCTGAGGCTCAACCAGACAGTCTGCAACTTCTTTGTTATATTTGAACCTGAGCTGAGTTCATCTCCATATTCTTTCCATCACTAACCATGCCTAATATCACCTCTATGATATCACCCAACTCCACCTCTGCCTCAGCCCATCTACTGCAAAAACCCTCATCCGCATCACTGTTAAATACACAGTTGACTTTTCCAATTCCACCTTGTTCACCCTCACAGTTCTAAACCTCCATAAACCACAGCCCATCCAGAACTCTGCTGCCTGTATTCGAACTCACACCAAATCCCGATCACCCATCACCCCTGTGCTCACTGATCTCCATTGGCTCCCGGTCTGGCAGCACCTTAATTTTAACATTCTCATTCTTGTGTTTGAATCTCTCCATGGCTCACCCTTCCATTTATTCACTTTCCCCTCTCCAATTCATATATTCCTGCAAATATTTCGACTTCAATCTTTTTTCAGTTCTCCTTGTAAAGTGAATTTCTTTCCCTCTGTATCTGTTCCGAGCCACGATTTTAGACTCTGCAGCAAGACTGCTGCTGACGGTACAGAATTGGGATCCAAAAAGAGATGTGAATCGTACAGCCGGCCACTTCCAGTGCAGTCTGCACAATATCCCATGCTGGGTGGGGCTCCAGCCCAGTCACATCATCTATATGCTGTCAGCGTGGTCTTCACAGCCGGCCACCTCTACTATGCCCTGCACAGTGTCCCAAGCTGCGCAGGGCTCTAGCTCAATTGTACCTTGTATGTGTTGTTCCTTTGAGGGTGGATTTGAAAGTGATGTCAATGTACCATACCAGCAGCTTTGATGTACTTCTTTAAACTTTTTCTGTGCATGTCCACTGACCGCTGAACATACATTCAGTAGCAAAAGGAAACCCCTCCGGTGTTATTTAAAAGGACCAGGCATCTAGTTTACAGGCTTTTGACTTACTTCTGCTATTGTAAAGTTAGTGGAGGTGTTGTGGATGTTTTTCTGCAGGTTGTGTTGTGAGCTGCTGCAGACATTCAGGGACATTTGTGAACTATACAGTAAATGGAAAAGTCCTGGGGAAAATTGATGTACAGAGAGATTTGGGTGTTCAGGTCCATTGTTCCCTGAAGGAGGCAACGCAGGTCAATAGAGTGGTCAAGAAAGCATACGGCATGCTTTCCTTCATCGGACGGGGTATTGAGTACAAGAGTTGGCAGGTCATGTTACAGTTGTATAGGACTTTGGTTCGGCCACATTTGGAATACTGCATGCAGTTCTGGTCGCCACATTACCAAAAGTATGTAGATGCTTTGGAGAGGGTGCAGAGGAGGTTCACCAGGATGTTGCCTGGTATGGAGGGCGCTAGCTATGAAGAGAGGTTGAGTAGATTAGGATTATTTTCATTAGAAAGACAGTGGTTGAGGGGGGACCTGATTGAGGTGTACAAAATCATGCGAGGGATAGACAGGTTGGATAGGAAGAAGCTTTTTCCCAGAGTGGGGGATTCAATTACTAGGGGTCACGAGTTCAAAGTGAGAGGGGAAAAGTTTTACTAGGGGTCACGAGTTCAAAGTGAGAGGGGAAAAGTTCAGGGGGGATATGCGTGGAAAGTTCTTTACACAGAGGGTGGTGGGAGCCTGGAACGCGTTGTCAGCGGAGGTGGTAGACGCGGGAACGATAGCGTCTTTTAATATGTATCTGGACAGATACATGAATGGGCAGGAAGTAAAGAGATACAGAGCCTTAGAAAATAGACGACATGTTTAGATAGAGGATCTGGATCTGCACAGGCTTGGAGGGCCGAAGGGCCTGTTCCTGTGCTGTAATTTTCTTTGTTCTTAGTTCTTTGTGTAGAGAGGATTTGGTGACCCAACTCTGGACGACGTATGGGGACTGTAGTTACAGTGTCTCTGGGTCTGTAACATGACCAACAAATGGTGCAGATGCTGCGGAGAGGGGAAGCTCTGTAAAGAGAGAGGAGGAGAGGGCTCTTCCCTGCCCATCCCGGGTGCTCCAAGAGCACTTCTCCTACCTACACCTAACCCAGGAGCAATGTGTGAGGTGACTCTGATTCAATAAGGAGGTGGTCACAGAGCTGTGTCGCCTCCTGTAACACAACCTGGAGCCTCTCACCAGGGTGAGGACGGAGCTGTCAGTGGTTGTTAAGCTCACAGTTTCATTGAACTTCTATGTATCTGGATATTTACAGGCAGGAGCAGTTGACATATCCAACATAGAGTGGTAGAAATTGATGGAGTCATTTACAACACAGAAAGAGGCCATTCAGCCCCTCACTGCCGGCTTTCTGTGCAACAATCCAGTCAGCCCCACTCCCCCGCTCAATCCCCGTATCCCTGCAAGTTCATTTCCTTCAGGTTTCCATCCAGTTTCCTTTTGAAATCTTTGATTGTCTCGGCTTCCACCATCCTCATGGGCAGTGAGTTTCAGCTCATTACCATCCACTGAGTAAAAAGGTTCCTCCTCATATTCCCCTGCATATGTTAACCAAAACCTTCCATCTGTGCCCCCTAGTCCGCGTTGCATCAGTTAATGGGAACAGTTTTTCCTTGTCTATGTTATCTAAGTCTATCATAATCATGTACACCTCTATCAAATCTCTCTCAATCTCCTTTACACCAGGAGAACAACTCCATCTTCTCCAAACTCACTTTGTAACTAAACTCCCATCCCTGGAATCATTCTGGTAAATCTCCTCCGCACCCTGTCAAGGACTTTCACATCCTTCCTACAGTCTGGTGAACAGAACAGGGCACAGTTCTCTTGTTGGGGTCTCACCAAAGCTTTGTAAAGTTTCAGCTAAGCCGCCCTGTTTTTGTATATTTGCCTCTAATGATGAAGCCCAAGATCTGATATGTTTTGCGAAACACTCTGCTAATATATCCTGCCACCTTCAAAGATCAATGCATATGGAGCCCCAGGTCCTTCTGTTCCTGCACAATCTTTTGAACTGTGTCATTAAGTCTATGTTGTCTTCCTATTCTTTCTGACAAAATACATTACCTCACACTACTCTTTATTAAATTCTACCTGCCACTTCTATGTCCATTCTGCTAGCCTATCTATATCATGTTGTAGGTGGTTTGTATCGTTCTCACTGTTCTCCACTCCTCCAAGGTTGCAATCATCATAAAAATAAAAATTCTACTCCGTATTCCAAGATCCGTGTCATTTTTATACGGCAAAAAAAAACAACTGTGGTCCTAGCACTGACCATTGTGAAACATCAATGTCGACCATCCTCCAGTCTGAAAAATAACCATTTAACACATTTCTCTTTTTGCTGTCCTTTGGACAGTATTTGATCCAATTGGATGCTATTCCATGAGCTTCAATTTTGTTAACCAAACTTGTGTGTGGTTCTTAATCAAATACTTTCATAAAATCCAGGTAGGCACCATCCACCACATCCCCTTCATCAACCTTCTCTGATCATCGAAATAAATTCAATTAGCCCATCAAGCATAATCTGCCTTTTAGAAATCCGTGCTGACACTCCATAATTAACTCAAACCTCTCCAAGTGTGTGTTGTCCTTTTTCCCTGATCATTGTTTCTAAAACCTTACTCACCACTGATGTTACACTAACTGACCAGTAGTTACTAGGCCTGTGTGTTGTGCATTGATAATTCTGGGAGGTGAGGATGACCATCTATGTCATCATTTTCTCCCTCAGCAGTGAGAAGCAGGATGAGAGATCCCGTGGCTTTGTCAGGATAGCGGGATTCCTGATGGTGTAGGTGGCTCTGCGGGGTCTCCATGTCAACGGGGAGAGGTACAGGAACTGAAAGAACTCTCACTCCATTAATGTACAGTTGGTGTGTGAGCATGCCCAGGCAATCATGTTGGTGAATGTCCACTATCGTGGCAGCAGCCACCATACCTTCATTCTGAAGCAGTCAACCGGTCCCAACACTGTGGGTCTCCATGCAGAACAAGAATGCGGCTCCTCGGAGACAAAGGAAAACCCCCTCTAGACCCAACTCATGTTTCTACAACCCCAAATCATCTCCCACCACCAAACAAACGCACACAATTAACATGTGCAAAATGTATGCAATGGAGTCACCAGGAACATGGTGGAACTGACCATCGGTGTGATGAAGCTTTACTTCCGATGTCTGAACCGCTCGGGGGGAGTCCTCCAGTACACACTGGAGCAGGTGCCCAAGTTCATGGTGTTCTGCTGCACCCTTCATATCATCACCATCACGAGGACACAGGCATTGGCAGCAGGAATCCGGAGGCCACCTCAGGAGAATGAGGAGGAGGCAGGGAGGATATTTTCTGGATGCCTTCCACCAGGACAGGCTGTCGGAGAGTCCCTGCTAAGATTCAGTTTCCTATAGGACAACTTCCCTTTCCCATAATGAATCCCCCATTCTCCACCATTACACCCATCTGAGACGCCCCATCACAGTGTTATTACAGCACAAAAGGAACTATTCAGTCCGACGTGTCTGCGTCGCCTTTCCGAATGAGCAATTCACCTAATCCCATTCCCTGCCTTCTTCCCATAATCCTGCACATTCTTCCTTCTAATACACCAAATTATTCAGCTTGAGCATGTTTATAGATGTGGTCACCCAACAGCTGAAGATTATGCAGGGAGAGAAGGAATTGGTGATCCCCAGACAGTCAAAAAGAATCAGGCAGGTAGTGCTGCAAAGCCTTGAGTGCATCTCACTCTCCAACAGGTATTCAGTTCAGAATACTGAAGAAAGTGTCAACACGTGTGGCAGAGCTGCAGATCGGGGTAGAGGGATGACTGGAAGAGCCAAAGTGATCAGTAGTCAGGGGAACAGGCAGGCGTTTATGTGGCCACAGACGCGAATCGAGGATGGTGTGCTGCTTCCCTGGTGCCAGGGTCAAGGATGTCACTGAGCGACTGCAGAGCATCCTGAAGGAGAAGGGGAACAACCAGCAGTCATGGTCCACATTGGAACCAGCAGCAGAGGTAGAAAGAGGAATGTCGTCCTGCAGTCAGAATTTATGGAGCTAGGGAAGAAATTAGCCAGCAGGACCTCAAAGTAGTAACTTCTCGATTAGTCCCAGTGCCATGCACAGCTGAGTATAGAAATAGAAAACTAAAACAGATGAATGCGTGGCTGGGAAGACGGTGCAGGAGGGAGGGCTTCAGATTCCTGGATATTGGGACCGGCTCTGGAGGAGATGGGACCTGCACAGGCCTGACTGGTTGCACCTGATTGGAGCCGGGACTGAGTTACTTGCAGAATGTTTTGCTAGTGCTGTCGGGGAGGGTATAAACTAGTTTTGCAGGGAGGTGGGGACCTGAGGGTAGACTCAGTTGGGACAAAACCTGAAATGAAAATAGAAGGCAGAAAATTAATGGATGAGTCTAGAAAACAGAGGAAAAGAGGGTTAGAATTTTTTTAAGTGTTTGGCTGTGCTCAAGGGTATCTATTTCAATGCAAGGAGTATAGCAAATAAAGCAGATGAGCTGAGGGCAAGGTGGACAGGTGGCAGTATGATATCATAGCTATCACAGAAACATAGCTGAAGGAGGGACAGGAATGGCAGCTCAACGTTCCTGGTTACAGGGTTTTCAGACACGATAGGGAGGGGGATAAGAAAGGAGGGGAAGTGGCAATTTCGGTCAAGAAATCTATTACAGCTGTGAGGAGGGATGATATGTTGGAAGGTTCATCAACTGAGGCGATATGGATTGAGCTAAGGAACCAAAAAGGGGCAATCTCACTGCTGGGAGTGTGATCCCGTCAGCCAAACAGTCCGAGGGAGATAGAAGAGCAGATATGAAGGCAAGTCTCTGAGAAGTGCAAGAGCAATAGGGCAGTAATAGTAGGGGATTTTAATTACCCCAATATTAACTGGGATAATTTTAGTATGAAAAGAATTAAGGGAACAGAAATCTTGAGGTGCATTCAGGAGAACGTTTTTGGCCAGGATGTAGCAAGTCCAACAACAGAGGGTGCAGTTTTAGACATTGTTTTAGGAAATGAAGATGGGCAGGTGGAAGGAGTGGCAGGGAAGAGCATTTTGGTGGGAGTGATCATAATTCAGTTAGTTTTAACTTAATTATGGAACAGGACAAGGGATACATCAGGAGTTAGCGTTCTCAATGGGGAAAGGCGAATATTACTAAACTGAGGAGCGAAAGTGGACTGGAAACAGCTGTTTGAAGGTAATTCGGTCTCAGAGCAGTGGGAGTCATTCAAAGGGGAGATTCAAAAGGTTCAGGATAAACATGTTCCCACAAAGAAAAAGGGTGAGGCGGCCAAATCTCGAGTCCCATGGATGTCAAGGAGCCGACAGGGTAGGATAACGCAGAAAAGCAAAGCTTCTGTCCGACACTGAGAACTTAATACTGCAGAAAGCCGAGAGGAGTATAGAAAGTGGAGGGGTCAAATCAAAAAGGAAGTTAGGAAAGGAAAGTGAGGGTATGAAAGAATATTGGCAAGCAAAATCAAGGTGAACCCAAAGTTGTTTTCTTAATACATTAAGAGGAAGAGGATAACTAAGGGGAGAGTAGGACCCATAATAGATCAGAAAGGTAACCTTTGTATAAGGGTGGAAGATATTGGTATGGTTCTTATTGAGCACTTTGCATATGTCTTCAGAAAAGAGGGGGGATTTAGATATTGTCGTTAAGGAGGAAGAGTGTGAATTATTAGATATAATAAACATAGGGAGAGAGGAAGTATTAATGGGATTAGCATCCTTGAAAGTTGAAACATCACCAGGGCCGGATGAAATGTACCCCAGGCTGTTCAAAGAAGCAAGAGAGCAAATAGCAGAGGGTCTGCCTACCATCATTTCCCAATCTCACTAGATACAGTTGTGGTGCCGGAGTATTGGAGAATTGCTAACGTTGTACCTCTGTTTAAAAATGCAGAGAAGGATTGTCTGAATAATGTCAGGCCACTCAGTCTAACCTCAGTAGTGGGCAAATTATTGGAATCTATTCTGAGAGACGGGATAAACTGTCACTTAGAAAGGCACAGGTTTATCAAGGACAGTCAGCATGGATTTGTTAATTGACTCTCTTGTTTGACCAAATTGATCGAATTTTTTGAAGCTGTTACAAGGAATATAGATGAGGGTAGTGCAGTTGATGTGGTCTACATGGATTTTAGTAAGGTTTCTGACAAGGTCCCACATGATAGACTGGTTCAAAAAATAAAATCCCATGGCGTCCAGAGAAATGCAGCAAGGCGGATACAAAATTGTCTCAGTGGCAGGAAACACAGGGTAATTATTGACAAGTATTTTTGCGACTGGAGGACTGTCTCCATTGTCATTCCACAGGACTCAGTAATGGGTCCCCTGCTTTCTCTGGTCTATATTAAAGATTTAGACATAAATTTAGGGGGTATGATCAAGACTTTTGCAGACGACACAAAGATTGGCCATGTGGCGGATAGCGAGAAGGATAACTGTAGGCTGCAGGAAGATATTGACGGTCTGGTCAGATGGGCAGAAAAATGGGAATCGACCTGGATAAGTGTGAGGTGATGCTGTTGGGGAGCTCAAACAAGCAAAGGAATACACGATTACTAGGACAATACTGAGAAGTGTAGAGGAAGTAAGGGACTTTGAAGTGAATGCCCACAGATCCCTGAAGATAGCAGGAGAGGTAAATAAGTCAGTTAAGAAGGCATGTGGAATCATTTCCCTTTTTAGCCGAGGTATAGAATGAAAGAGCTGGGAGGTTATGCTGGAACTGTCTTAATCATTGGTTAGGCCACAACTTGAATACTGTGTGCAGTTCTGGTAACAGAAAGGATGTAATTGCACTAGAAAGGGTACACAGGAGATTTACGAGGATGTTGCCAGGACTGGAAAAATGCAGCTATGAGGAAAGATTGGACAGGCTGGGGTTGTTCTTCATGGAACAGAGAAGGCTTGAGGGGAAATCTGATTGAAATGAACAACATTTTGTGGGGCCTGGATTGAGTGGAGGTGAAGGGTCTATTCACGTTAGCGGAAATGTCAGTGACTAGGGGACATAGATTTAAAGTGATTGGTAGAACTTTCAGAAGGGAGTTGAGGAAAAACATGCTCACCCAGAAATAAAAAATTGCGTCGGTGACAGGAAGCAAAGGGTAATTTTTGACGGGTATTGACTGGAGGACTGTTACCAGTCGTGTTCCAGAGGGCTCGGTACTGTGTGCCCTGCTTTTAGTGAGGGTCTGTAACTCACTTCATGAAAGGATGGTTGAGGCAGAAACCCTCTACTCATTCAAAAGGAGTCTGGATGTGCACCTCAAGTGTCATAATCTGCAGGGCTGCGGATCAAGTGCTGGAATGTGGGATTAGAATAGGTGGATAACATTTCGGCTGGCACAGACACGATGGGCCAAGTTGCCTCTTTCTGTTCCTTAAATTGTCTACGATTCTATGATTCTACAACACGAAACACGCTATCCTCGTTAACACTCACAATTCTGTCAACAAACTATCAAGGTTATCAGAGATGATTTTCCATGAAGCTATCCCTGCTGCTTGTCATTTATTAAGACATGATTTTACAAGTAAGAAATATTTTTGTGCTGGGTTATGGCCTCCAGAATTTTCCATGAATCAACATCAGACTGATAGTTACAGGGCTTATCAAACCTCTCCTTCTTTAAACAGGGTGTAACATTTACAGCCCTTTACTTCGCTGGCATCATTTTTAAAAATTCATTCATGGGTTGTGGACATCGCTGGCCAGGCCAGCATTAATTGCCCATCTCTAATTGACCATGCGAAGGTGGTGGTGAGCTGCCTTCTTGAACCATTGCAGTCCATGTGGGGTAGGTACACCCACAGTGCTGTTAGGAAGGAAGTTGCAGTATTTTAACCCAGCGACAGTGAAAGAACGGCAAGATAGTGTCAAATCAGCATGGTGTGTGGCTTGGAGGGGAACTTGCAGGTGGTGGTGTTTCCATACATCTGCTGCCCTTGCCCTTCTATGTGGTAGAGGTTGTGTGTTTGGAAGGTGCTGTCTAAGGAGCCTTGGTGTGTTGCTTCAGTGCATCTTGTAGATGGTACACACTGCTGCCACTGTGCTTCGGTGGTGGAGGGAGTGAATGTCGTGGATGGGGTGCCAATCAAGCGGGCTGCTTTGTACTGGATGGTGCCGAGCTTCTTGAGTGTTGTTGGAGCTGCACCCATCCAGACAAGCGGAGAGTATTCCATCACACTCCTGACTTGTGCCTTACAGATGGTGGACTGGCTTTGGGGAGTCAGGAGGTGAGTTAATCGCCTCAGCATTCCTCGCCTATGGCCTGCTCTTTGAGCCATGGTATTTATATGGCTACTCCTGTTCAGCTTCTGGTCAATGGTAGCCCCTAGGATGTTGATAGTGGTGGATTCAGCTTTGGTAATGTCATTGAATGTCAAGGGAGATGATTAGATTCTCTCTTGTGGAAGATGGTCATTGCCTGGCACTAGTGCAGTGCGAATGATACTTGCCAATTAGCAGCCCAAGCCTTGATATTGTCCAGGTCTTGTTGCATTTCTACACAGACTGCTTCAGTATTTGAGGAGTCACGAATGGTGCTGAAAATTGTGCAATCATCAGCCAGCATCCCCACTTCTGGTCTGGTGATTGAAGGAAGGTCATTGATGAAGCAGCTGAAGATGGTTGGGTCTCGGAAACTACCCTGAGGAACTCCTGCAGTGATGTCCTGGAGTTGAGATGATTGACCTGCAACAACCACAACCATCTTCCTTTGCGTTCGGTATGACTCCAACCAGCAGAGAGATTTCCCGCTGATTCCCACTGACTCCATTTTTGCTCTGGCTCCTTGATGCCATACTCAGTCAAATGCTGCCTTGATGTCAAGGCAGTCACCTCTTGAATTCAGCCCCTTTGTCCATGTTTGAACCAAGGCTGTAATGAGGTCAGGAGCTGTGTGACCCTGGCGGAACCCAAACTGAACGTCACTAAGTAGGTTATTGCTAAGCAAGTGCTGTTTGATAGCATTGTCGATGACACCTTCCATCACTTTACTGATGATTGAGAATAGGCTGATGGGGCGGTAATTGGCCGGGTTGGACTTGTCCTGCTTTTTGTGTACAGGACATAGCTTGGCAATTTTTCACATTGACGGGCAGATGCCAATGTTGTAGCTGTACTTGAACAGTTTGATGGGGGAACGGAAGTTCTGGAACACAGGTATTCAGTACTATTTCCGGAATATTGTCAGGGCCCATAGCCTTTGCAGTATCCAGTGCCTTCAATCGTTTCTTGATATCACGCTGAGTAAATCCAACCATGAGAAGCAGTACTGTATACTCCCCTCCACCTCCAGTCTGAACAATGACTGTTCACCACTTCTCTCTGCTTTCTGTCCCTCAGTCAGTGTCATATCAACACTATCACTGTCACATTAATCCATGTCATAACAAGTCTATGAAATATCCACACTATCACTGTCACATTAATCCATGTCATGACAAGTCTATGAAATGTCAGTTGATCACAGGCCGTTTGAAAATCTATATACATAAGTGGATATACATGAGTAGGGACGAAAGATGTTGATATGGTTCTTAATGAATACTTTGTATCTGTCTGAACAGAAGAGGGGAACGATGCAGATACTGTGGTTAAGGAGGAGGAGTGTGAATTATTGGATGTGATATACATCGGGAGAGAGGAAGTATTAATGGGATTAGCATCTTTGAAAGTTGATAAATCACCAGGGCCAGATGAAATGTATTCCAGGCTGTCAAAAGAAGTGAGAGAGGAAATAGCAGAGGGTCTGACAATCATTTTATGTCCTTACTGGAAACAGGTGTAGTGCCAGAGGATTGGTGAACTGTTAACATTGTACCTCTTTAAAAAGGGAGCAAAGGATAGAGCGAATAATTGCAGACCAGTCAGTGTAAACTCAGTAGTCGGCAAATTATTGCAATGTATTCGGAGAGACAGGATGAACTGTCACTTAGAAAGGCTCAGGTCAATCAAGCACAGTCAGCATGGATTTGTTAAGGGAAGATATTGTTGACTAACTTGATTGAATTTTTCGACGAAGTCGCAAGGATGATAAATGAGGGTAATGCAGATGATATGGTCTCCGTGGATTTTGGCAAGGCTTTTGACAAGGTCCCATGTGGCATACTAGGTAAAACAAATAAAGTCCCATGGAATCCAGGGAAATGCAGAAAGCTGGATACAAAATTGGCTCAGTGACAGGAAACAAAGGGTAATTGTTGACGGGCGTTTTACTGACTTGAGGTCTGTTTCCAGTGGCATTCCACAGGGCTCAGTACTGGGTCCCCAGCTTTTAGTAGTATATATTAACGATTTGAACGTACATGTAGGGGGCATGATCAAGATGTGTGCAGATGGTACACAGATTGGCTGTGCGGTAGGTAGCGAGGAGGATAGCTAGGCTGCAGGAAAATATTGATGGCAGAAAATACTGATGGGGCGGCACAGTGGTGCAGTGGTTAGCACTGCAGCCTCACAGCTCCAGGGACCTGGGTTCGATTCTGGGTACTGCCTGTGTGGAGTTTGTAAGTTCTCCCTGAGTCTGCGTGGGTTTTCTCCGGGTGCTCCGGTTTCCTCCCACAAGCCAAAAGACTTGCAGGTTGATAGGTAAATTGGCCATTATAAATTGTCACTAATATAGGTAGGTGGTAGGGAAATATAGGGACAGATGTTTGGTAGGAATATGGGATTAGTGTAGGATTAGTATAAATGGGTGGTTGATGGTCGGCACAGACACGGTGGGCCGAAGGGCCTGTTTCAGTGCTGTATCTCTAATCTAATCTAAAAAAAAAATCTGCAAGAGCTGAAATTATGTTTTTTTTTTACGGATACGTTTGTGTCATTTATATGTCTATCTATATGCCAGGAACGGCACTGGTTCTAATACCGACTCCTGAGAAACAGCACTGCATCCTCTCCCTCCCCCGGTCTGAACAATGTCTGTTCACCACTTCTCTCTGCTTTCTGTCCCTGAGTCAGTATCATATCCACACTATCACTGTCACATTAGTCCATATGTTCCATTTTTCATAACAAGTCTATGAAATGTCATTTGATCACCGGTCTTTTGAAATTCTGTGCACATAACACAAAACATGTTATCCTCATCAACACTCACAGTTTTGTCATCAACGAACTTGATCAGGATTATCAGACATGATTTTCCATTAACCTATCCGTGCTGTTTGTTATTTATTATCCCATGTTTTTCCAAGAAAGATATATTTTTGTGCTGGGTTCTGGCCTCTAGTAATTTCCAACCACTGACGTTAGACTGACTGGTCAGTAATTACAGGATTTATATAATCACTCCTTTTGCAACAGGGAGTAACATTTACAGCCCTCCAGTCCTCTGTCATGACTCCCATATCCAAGGAGGATTGGAAGACTCTGACCAGTGCCTCTCCTATTTCCACCATTCCTTCCCTCAGCAACCGTCTCCATTGTTTTATCAATCACTGCATAGTGTTCAGTTTTCCGAATCAGTCTATTGAATGTAACTTGATCAAACACCTTTTGAAAGTCTATAAATATAACTTAAATCACACCACCCTCATCAACCCTCTCCATTGTTTTATCAAAGAACTCCATCATGTTTACCTCACCACCACCTCTCTTCTCTCCTCCACTGCTGTTAAATTATCCAAAAGCTTATCCGACATCCAGCACTGGATGTGCAGAAATTTCCTCCAATTAAATATTGTGAAGATTGAGGCCATTGTTTTCACTGCCCAGTCCAAATCTGTTCCCTTGTTATTGATTCCATCCCTCTCCCTGGTAACAGTCTCAGATTCAGACAGTCTGTTTGCAACCTTGGTGTAATATTCGGGACAACATTAATAGGCATATGGACAAATGTGGATTAATTAAGGAAAACCAGCACGGATTTGTTAAGGGAAAAATGGTGTTTAACAACCTGGCTGGAGTTTTTTGAAGAGGTAAAAAGGAAGCTTGATGAGGACAATGCTGTTGATGTGGTTTCAATGGAATTCCAAAAAGCATTTGATAAAGTTTCACACAACAGACTTGTGAGCAAAGTTATAGCTCATCGAATAATAAAGGACAGTAGCAACATGAAACTAAACTGGTTGAGTGACAGGAAACAAAGATTAGTGATTAATGGATGCTTTTCGGGTTGGAGAAAAGTTTGTAGTGGAATCAAAACAAAATACTGCAGATGCTGGAAATCTGAAATAAAACAGAAAGTGCTGGAAATACTCAGCAGTGTTTGTGGAGAGAGAAACAGAGTTAATGTTGCAGGTTTGTGTCCTTTCATCAGAACTGTATTAGGTTAGAAATGTAATAGGTTTTAAGCAAGTGAAGCGGGAGTGGAGGGTGTATAAACAAGAACAGAAATGTAGTCATGAAAGCGGGGGTGTGGGATAGAGTGTGTTGAAATGACAAGCGAGTGGAAGCTCAGGGTCATGCTTTTGGTCTGAATGGAGGTGTTCCACAAAGCGGTCACCCAATCTGCGTTTGACCTGCTGTGGTGTTCCAGTGAACATCAACGCCAGCTCGAGGAACAGCACCTCATTGTCCGAATAGGCACTCTACAGACTTCTGGACTGAACATTGAGTTCAATAATTTCAGAGCATGACTGGTTCATTTTTATTATTTGTTTTATCAGTTTGCTTAAAACTTATTACATTTCTCACCTTTTCCAGTTCTGATGAAGGGTCACTGACCTGGAACATTAACTCTGCTTCTCTCTCTACTCAGATGCTGCCAGACCTGCTGAGTATTTCCAGCACGTTTCGTTTTTTATTTAAGATTTGTGGTGGAGGTCCACAGGGATCAGTGTTAGGACCCTTTCTCTTCCTGACATATATTAATGACCTGGACATTGGTGTACAGGGCACAATTTCAAAGTTTGTAGATGATACAAAACCTGGAAGCATTATGAACTGTTGGCAGGATAGTTTAAAACTTCAAAAGGACACAGACAAGTTGGTGGAATGGGCAGACAGATGAAGTTCAATGTGGGGAAATGTGAAGTGATTCATTTCGTAGGAAGGACATGGAGGGAAAATATAGAATAAAGGTTACAATTCTAAAAGGGGTTCTGGAGCAGAGGGACCTGGATGTATATGTGCATCAGTCAGTGAAGGTGGCATGACAGGATCAGAGAGCAGTTAGTAAAGCCTACAGTATCCTGTAGCATGGAATACAAGAGCAAGGAGGTTGTTTTGAACTTGTATAAGACACTAGTTCGGCCTCAGCTGCAGCGTTACGTCTAGTTCAGGGCACATTAGATAACAAGGAAACATTGGAGAGTGTGAAAAAACATTCACAAGAATGGTTCCAGAGATGACGAATATCAGTATTGAAGATAGACTGGAGAAGTTGGAACATTTTCCTTGCAGAGGAGAAGGCTGAGAGGAAATTTGAAAAAGGTCTGCAAAATTATGAGGTGTCTGGACAGAGTGGAAAGGGAAAAACTGTTCCGATTTCTGAAAGGATCGAAAACGAGAGGACAAAGAATTAAAGTAATTGGTAAAAGCAGCAGAAGTGACATGAGGAAAACATTTTCATACAGTGAGTGTTAAGGTCTGGAATGCACTGCCTGAGAATGTGGTGGAGGCAGATTCAATCGAGGCATTCAGGAGGAAATTGGATAGTTATCTGAAAAGGAACATTGTACAGAGTTACAGGGAGAAGGCAGGGGAGTAGCACTAGATAAATTGCTCTTTCGGAGAGCCAGTGCAGACTCGATGGACAGAATGGCCACCTTCTGTGCTGTAACAATTCTGTGACTCTGTGGCATTCGGCCACAAAATGAGCTTCCAACCTCATATTCGTGCCATCACTATGACCACCTATTTCCACCTCAATAACATCGCCCAACTTCACTCCTGTCTCAACTCATCTGCTGCTGAAGCTCTCATTCATGTTTTCATTACCTGTAGACTAGACTATTCCAAGTCATTCTCCCACATTCTACTATCTGTAAACTTGAGGTAATCTAAAACTCTGCTGCCTGTGTCTGAACTCACAACAAGTCCCATTCCCCGATCACTGACCTACATCAGCTTACTGTCAAACAATGCCTTTATTTAAAAACTCTCAATCATATTTTCAAATCCGTCCATGGTCTCACCCCTCATTATCTCTGTAATCTCCTCCTGCCCGACAACCCTCTGAGATATCTCTACTCCACTAATTCTGGCCTCTTGTGCATTCCTGATATTAATTACTCCCCCATTGCTGGCCGCACCTTCAGTTGCCTCGGTCCCGAGCTCTGTAATATCCTCCCTACACAGCTCCACCACTCCACCTCACTTTTATACTTTAAGACAGTCCTTTAAATCTTACCTCTTTGACCAAGCTTTTGGTCTCCTAACCTAATATCTACATTTGTGGTTCAGTGTTATACTTTGTTTCATAATGCTGCTGTGAAGTACCTTGGGATAAGTTCTTGTTGAAGTTTTCCAGACATGATTTGTCATTAGTATATCCGTGCTGCTTGAAATTTATTATGCTATGTTTTTCCAACCAACGAATATTTCTGTCCTGGGTTGTGAAATTTCCCCACCACTGACGTCAGATGGAATGGACAGTACAGGGTTTGCTCCATCTCTCCATTTGTAACCAGGGTGTAACATTTACAACCCTCCAGTCCTCTGTCACACTCCCATATCCAAGGAGAAATGAAAGATTCTGTCAAGTGCCTCGAGAATTTCCACCATTCCTTCCCTCAGCAATCCTTATACATCCCATCCCTACTGGGTAAATGTTCTATTTTATTGTGGTACAAAAAGAGTTGGATTGAGAGGGGTTAACTGAACCTGTTTGTTCAGTGACTGTAATTAATGTCAGTCTCCATGGACTCTAATTGTGTCACTGGAGGGTTTCCCACTGCTATTAATAAGGGACTGCTTTCAATGTGTTATTCCATAGTGTTAGCGGGAGCATCAGACCTGGCACTAACAGGGATCAGCAGCTCCAGAGAGAGGGAGAGGATAGATCAGAATGTGAGAGCAATAGATTGAAATGTTCCAACAATGGATCAGAATCTGAGAACAATTGACTGGAATGTTCCAACAATGGATCAGAATCTGAGAACATAGACTGGAATGTTACAACAATGGGTCAGAATATGAGGACAATAGATTGGAATGTTACAACAATGTGTCAGACACTGAGAACAGTAGATTGGAATGTTACAACAATGGTTCAGAATCTGGGAACAATAGACTGGAATGTTACAACAATGGGCAGGAGTTTCATTTGGGAGTTTGACCGTCTTTCTGCCAATTATGATCGGTTTCCATTAGAGTATCGGATCTATCTCGCATTGAAGATTATGCAACACATTTACTATCCCATCCTTGCTATTATCAGTGTCCCTGGTAAGTCTCTCTATCTAGCTATGAATGTTATAAACCAAGTTTAGCAATATTGTCATTTACTCTGCCCTCCTTGTTACTTTTGTTATCCCTGGCAAAACTCTATCTCCAGCTATGAGATCTATAAACCATTGCTACTTGTATTAGAGTTCATGTAATTTACTCTACCGTGTTTTCTGCTGTTGCTTCCCCTGCTAAGTCCCTATTTGCCGCTATGTGATCTGTAAACCGCGTTTCACTGATATAATGTTCTTACAATTTTAATTTTGGGAAGAGTGGAACTCGTGCAATTGGTCTCCTTCGGAAATTCTGTCCATATCCATGAACCACGTACCCCTAACTGGCTAATGTCTGAGGATGAACCAGACAGTTTGCATCCTATGCGTTCTATTTAACCCTGAGCTGAGTTCTGACCCCTTATTCTCTCCATCACCTGCCCTGCCTACTATCAGCTCTGTAATATCATCCGTCTGCCTCAGCTCATTTGCTACATAAACCCTCATCTGTGCCGTTGTTAACATAGAAACTTATAAAATAGGAGCAGGAGTAGGCAATTGGGCCCTTCGAGCCTCCACCGCCATTCATTATGATCATGGCTGATCGTCCAACTCAGCAACCTGTTTGTGCTTTCCCCCCATATCCTTTGATCTCTTTCATCCTAAGAGCTATATCTAGCTCCTTCTTGAAAACATGCAATGTTTTGGCCTCAACTGCTTCCTGTGGCAGCGAATTCCACTGACTCATCACTCTCTGGGTGTCGAGATTTCGCATCTCAGTCCTGAAAGTTTTACCCTGTATCATTAGACTATGACCACTGGTTCTGGACTCCACCACCATCGGGGACATCCTTCCTGTATCTGTTCTGTCAAGTCCTGTTAGAATTTTATAGGTTCCTATGAGATCCCCCATCATTCTTCTGAATTACAGCGAACATAATCCTAACCGACTCAATCTCTACTCATACGTCAATCCCGCCATCTAGGGAATCAGTCTGGCAAACCTACAGCAAGAACATCCTTCCTTAGATAGGGAGACCAATACTGCACACAATATTCCAGGTGTGGCCTCACCAAGGCCCTGAATAATTGCAACAAGACATCCCTGCTCCTGTACTCGAATCAGCTCGCTGTGAAGGCCAACATACCATTTACCTTCTTTACTGTCCTTTGCACCTGCATTCCTACCTTCAGTGACTGGTGTACGAGAACACCCAGCTCTCCTTGCATATTCCCCTCTCTCAGTTTATAGCCATTCAGAAAATAATCTGCCTTCCTGCTTTTGCTACCAAAGTGATTAACCTCACATTTATCCACATTGTACTGCATCTTCCATGCATTAGCCCACTCACTCAATTTGTCCAAATCACCCTGAAGCCTCTCTGCATCCTCCTCACAACTCACCCTCCCACCCTGTTTTGTGTCATCTGCAAATTTGGAGATATTACATTTAGTTCCCTCATCGAAATCAGTAAGATATATTGTGAATAGCTGGGGTCCTATCACCAATCCCTATGGTACCCAACTAGTGACTGCCTGCCATTCGGGAAAAAATACCCATTTATTCCTACTCTCGGGTTTCCTGTCTGTCAACCAATTTTCTATCTATCACAATACACTAGCACCAATCTCATGCGCTTTAATTTTACATGCTAATCTGTTATGTGGGACTTTGACGAAAGCCTTCTGAAAGTCCAAATAAACCACATCCACTGGCTCCCCCTCATCAACTCTACTGGTTACATCCTCGAAGAATTCTTGTAGATTTGTCAAGCATGATTTCCGTTTCGTAAATCCATGCTGACTCTGTCCGATTCTACCACTTTTCTACAAGTGCTCTGCTATAAAATCGTTGATAATGGACTCTAGAACTTTCCCCACTACCGACGTCAGGCTGACTGGTCTATAATTCCCTGCTTTCTCTCAACCTCCCTGGGGTTGCATTAGCGAAATTCCAATCTGGAGGAAATGTTCCAGAATCTATAGAATCTTGGAAGATGACCACCAATGCATCCATTATTTCTCGGACAGCTTCCTTCAGTACTCTAAGATGTAGATTATCAGGCCCTGGGAATTTATCGGCCTTCAATACCATCAATTTCCCCAACACCATTTCTCTACAAATACAGATTTCCTTAAGTTACTCTCTCTCAATAAACCCCGTGTTCCCCAACATTTCTGGTATGATAATTGTATTCTCCTTTGTGTAGACAGAACCAAAGTATGCATTTAGTTGGTCAGCCATTTCTTTGTTCCCCATAATTAATTCCCCTGTTTCTGACGGTAATGGACCTACATTTGTTTTCACCAATCTTTAAATCTGTTAAATCCACACTTGACTATTCCAATTCTATCCTGGTCACCCTCCCAGTTATAAACCTCCATAAACCACAGCCCATCCAGAACTCTGCTGCCTGTAAACTAATTCGCACCAAATCCTGATCACCCATCACCCCAAATCCTGATCACCCATCACCCCTGTGCTCACTGATCTACATTAGCTCCGGGACCGGCAGCACCATAAATTTAATATTCTCATTCTTGTGTTTGAATCTCACCCTCAATTAGTCCCATTGCCCTGTCCATTCCCATATTCCTGCCTTCAAGTCTTTTCTTCAATTCCCATTTAAAATAAGGCTTCTTTCCCTCTGTTTCTGTCTATGGCAGGTATTCTCAGCTCTGCAGTGTCACTGGGCCCAATGCCATGGAAGTGTGGATCCATAAAATGGTACGGGCTGAGCTGCCGGTCACTTTCAGTGCTGCATGCTAAACAGGGCTCTAGTCCCTGTTCACCAAGTATGTGCTGGTAGTGTGCAGAGGGATCTGATCTGACACCAATCAGCCATTCCAGCAGCTTTGCTATACGTCTTTGAAACTAAGTGATGGGGCTGTGGTACATTGAGCTGTGTGAGAGGTTGGTGATGTTGGGTTAGGAGATGCCATGTGGCGATGGATTCACTGACATTGACCACCCGTGTGAGCTCATGAAACTTCTTCTGGCTCTGCTGCCAGGTCCTCGGGGCCAGATTCTTGCATTTGACCTCCCTGACCACCTGCTCCCGTTCCCTTCGGAAGACGTTCCTTAAGGGTCTCCGCCCCACCCCACAGAAACATGGCCACTCTCCTCTGGTCAACCTCCATGACTAAAGCCTCCAACACCACATCCGTGAACAGCAGAGACCTCTCTCTGTCCTAGTATTCCATTTATCTTGTCTCCAATTGCAGCATTCACAGTCAGCAGCAGCAGCAGCCTCCTGTGATTCAGTAAAGCTTCCCTTTAAGAGGGACAGACTCCCTTTAAGAGCTGAATCCTGGCTGAAGCACGTGCCAGTCTCACACGCAGGTAGGTCCCTGTTAAGCCTGCAGACAGACAGCAGTGCGTGTCACCCTGGGCAGCACGTAGAATTCATGGAAATGAGGAGGCAGCAGGAAGTTTGTGTGTCACCTGCCTCAACAGGAATGGGCACGGGCAGATCACGACTCACAATCCCTACCCCTGAAAACTGGTACAAACTTCACTTTCACTCTGTCTCTATTTTTCTTCCCTTCTTTCACCCTTTCTCCATCTCTCTCTGTGTCTCTTGTTCATATAATCAGAGATTGATGCAGCACATAAAGAGGCTATTCGGTCAGTGCTGTCTCTTTGAAAGAGATATCTAATTAGTTCCACTCCCTCCTCTTTCCCAAGACTCCGATTGTTTTTTTTTCCTTGTCAAGTTTTTGTTAAATTCCCTTTTGAAAGGTATTATTGAATCTGCTTCCACCATGTTTTCAGGCAGTGAATTCCAGATCCCACCCACAGACAGATTGGACCAAATATCCATGGAAGGGTTAACGCACAAAAGGAGGCTATTCAGCCCATCGTATCTCTGCTGGCTGAAAAAACTAGCCGCCCAATCTAATCCCATCTTCCAGCCGCTGGTCCATGGCCTTGCCAGTTGCAGCACTTCAGGTGTAGGTCCAGGTACCTATTAAAATAATTGATGGTTTTTGCCTCCACCACCGTCCTGGCAGTGAATTCCAGACACCCACCACCCTCTAGGTGAAAAGGTTTTTCCTCATGTCCCCTCTGATCCGTCTATCAATCAATTAAATCTGTGCCCTCTGGTAATTGACCTCCCCGCTAGGGGAAACAGGTCCTCCCTGGCTACTCTATCTGGGCCCCCTCATAATTTTGTACACCTCAATCAAGTCACCCCTCAGTCTCCTCTGTTCTAAAGAAAACAATCTTAGCCTATCCAATCTTTCATCATGGATGCAATTTTCCATCACTGGTAACATTCTTGAAAATCTTCTCTGTACTCTCTCCAAAGCAATTATGTCCTTCCTGTCATGTGGTGACCAGAACTGTACACAATACTCCAGCTGTGGCCGAACCAGTGTTTTGTACAATTCCAGCATTACATCCCTACTTTTGTATTCTATATATCCGCCAGTAAAGGAAAGCATTCCATATGCCTTCTTCACCACTCTGTCTACCTGTCTTGCCACCTTCCAGGAACTGTGGACAAACACTCCAAGGTCTCTAACATCTTCTACCCCTTTCAATATCCTCCTGTCTGTTGTGTATTCCTTAGCTTTATTTGCCCTTCCCAACTGCATTACCTCACAGTTCCCCAGATTGACTTCCATTTGCCACTTTTCCGCCCACTCAACCAAACAATTTAACCATTGATATCATTCTGGAGTCCACAGCTATCCTCTTCACTATCAACTACATGACCAATTTTTGTGCCATCAGCAAATTTCCACTCATGCCTCCCACATTTAAGTCCAAAGCATTAATATACATCACAAATTGCAAGGGACCCAACACTGAGACCTGGGAACGCCACTAGACACCGCTTTCCATTCACAAGAAACATCTGTCGACCATTACCCTTTGTTTCCTGTCATTGATCCAATTTTGGAAGCAACTTGCCACATTCCCCTGTATCTCATGAGCTTTCACTGTTCTGATCAGTCTGCCATGTGGGACCTTTTCAAACGCCTTACTAAAATACATGTAGACCACATCCACTGCACTACCTTTATCAATCCTTCTTGCTCCTTCCTCAAAAAACTTAATTGTGTTAGTAAGACAAGACCCTCCCTTAGCAAATCCATGCTGACTATCCCTGATTAATCTTTGCCTTTGTAAGTGACAGTTTATCGTTGCTCTGAGAATTGATTCTAATAATTTGCCCACCGATGGCCAACTAAAGGCCTGCTCGGGTCTGGAAATAAAACCCGACCGATCCTGACAGAACAACATCGGACCCGAGCCTGACCCTACCATATTGCACTCACTGGACTTAGCACTTTTGGATGGAATGGAAGGAAGCTGCAGCATGAGCGCGGTGACATCATAGAAACACTCACTTTCTCACTGCGCAGACTCAGAGTCTGTGGAGTCCAGATGCACGTTTCCCTCCTTGACATCTCGGAGTCTCAGCTGAGGATGACTTTTCAAACTATAATGCTTACTTACTCAACTTCCCTTTTCCTCCCATCCGATCAAAAGTTAGTACTGTGTGTGTCTGACCCAACCCGAGTCCGAAAGCCGGATCCGGAAGAGCGACCCGAACCCGACATATGACGTCGGGTCTCGTCGGGTTTGGGTCGGGTAACAGTCCTTCAGGTCAGACTGACCAGCCTCTAATTATTTGGCCTATCCTTCGCACCATTTTTAAACACTGGCACTATGTTCACAGACCTCCAATCGTCTACTGCCTCGCCTGTATCTAGTGAGAATGTGAAGATGATCCTCAGAGTATCTGCTATTTCCCCCCTCGCTTCCTTTAACGCCTGAGCTACGATCCATCCGGCCCTGGCGATTTATCCACTTTCAAGGATTTCAAACCCTCGAGTACTTCCTCTCTCATTATGCTGATTGTATCTAATATTTCACACTCCTCCTCTTTAACTACAATTTCTGCATCATCCCTCTCTTTTATGAAGACAGAGACATAAAACCCATTAAGGACCCTGCCAACATCTTCTGCATGCATGCACAAACTACCTTTTACATCTCTGATAGGCCCTCCCCTTTCCATAGTTATCCCTTTATTCTTCATGTACTGAGAAAACATCTTTGGGTTTTCCTTGATTTTACCTGCCAATATTTTTTCATGCCCTCTCTTTGCTTTTCTAATTTCGTTTTTTTACTTCACCCCTGCACTTTCTTTACTCCTCTCAGCTTTCTGAAGTATTATTTGTTTGTGCCTGACATAAGCTTTCTTTTATCTGATTTATCTTACCCTGTATGTTTCTAGATAACCGGGGGCTCTAAATTTGGCAAAAGTGTGTCAGAAAATTCTCTTCATTTTGCCTCTGGTTCTTTGCCAATTACCTTAAACCTGCATCTTCTTCATGATGATGTGAGCACAGTCCAAGCAATTACAGACCAGTTAGTTGAACATCAGTAATGTTTTACAAACAATAATTAGAGAATAAATCAACAGAAACTTGGAGAGGTTCGAGTTAATGAAGGAAAACAATCACGTGTTTGAAGGTACATAGGAGCAGGAGTAGGCCATTCAGCCCATCGACCCTGCTCCATCATTCAATTAGAATCCTTAAACACGGGTGATGTCCCGGAGGACTGGAGAATTGCTAATGTTGTCCCCTTGTTTAAGAAGGGTAGCAGGGAAAATCCAGGTAATTATCGACCGGTGAGCCTGACGTCAGTGGTAGGGAAGCTGCTGGAGAAGATACTGAGGGATAGGATCTATTCCCATTTGGAAGAAAATGGGCTTATCAGTGATAGGCAACATGGTTTTGTGCAGGGAAGGTCATGTCTTACCAACTTAATAGAATTCTTTGAGGAAGTGACAAAGTTGATTGATGAGGGAAGGGCTGTAGATGTCATATACATGGACTTCAGTAAGGCGTTTGATAAGGTTCCCCATGGTAGACTGATGGAGAAAGTGAAGGCGCCTGGTGCCCAGGGTGTACTAGCTAGATGGATAAAGAACTGGCTGGGAAACAGGAGACAGAGAGTAGCAGTGGAAGGGAGTTTCTCAAAATGGAGACCTGTGACCAGTGGTGTTCCACAGGGATCCGTGCTGGGATCACTGTTGTTTGTGATATACATTAATGATTTGGAGGAAAGTATAGGTGGACTGATTAGCAAGTTTGCAGACGATACTACGATTGGTGGAGTAGCTGATAGTGAAGGGGACTGTCAGAGAATACAGCAGAATATAAATAGATTGGAGAGTTGGGCAGAAAAGCGGCAGATGGAGTTCAATCAGGGCAAATGCGAGGTGATGCATTTTGGAAGATCCAATTCAAGAGTGAATTATACAGTAAATGGAAAAGTCCTGGGGGAAATTGATGCGCAGAGAGATTTGGGTGTTCAGGTCCATTGTTCCCTGAAGGTGGCAACGCAGGTCAATAGAGTGGTGAAGAAGGCATACGGCATGCTTTCCTTCATCGGACGGGGTATTGAGTACAAGGGTTGGCAGGTCATGTTACTGTTGTATAGGACTTTGGTTCGGCCACATGTGAAATACTGCGTGCAGTTCTGGTCGCCACATTACCAAAAGGATGTGGATGCTTTGGAGAGGGTGCAGAGGAGGTTCACCAGGATGTTGCCTGGTATGGAGGGCACTAGCTATGAAGCGAGGTTGAGCAGATTAGAATTATTTTCATTAGAAAGACGGAGGTTGAGGGGGAACCTGATTGAGGTATACAAAATCATGAGAGGTATAGACTGGGTGGATAGCAAGAAGCTTTTTCCCAGAGTGGGGGATTCAATTACTAGGGGTCACGAGTTCAAAGTGAGAGGGGAAAAGTTTAGGGGGGATATGCATGGAAAGTTCTTTACGCAGAGGGAGGTGGGTGCCTAGAATGCGTTGCCAGCGGAGGCGTTAGACGCGGGCACGATAGCGTCTTTTAAGATGTATCTAGACAGATACATGAATGGGCAGGAAGCAAAGAGATACAGACACTAAGAAAATAGGCGACATGTTTAGGTAGAGGATCTGGATCGGCGCAGGCTTGGAGGGCCGAAGGGCCTGTTCCTGTGCTGTAATTTTCATTGTTCTTTGTTCTAGATCATGTCTGATCATCTACCTCAACGCTACTTTCCCGTGCTATCCCTGTATCCCTTGATGTGATTTGTCTCCCTAAATCCATTGATTTCTGTCTTGAACATGCTCAGTGTTGATCTTCCACAGCCTCTGTGGTGGTGAATTCCAAAGATTTACCTCCCTCTGAGTGAAGAAATTCTTCTTCATCTCAGTCTTAAATTGCTTACCCCTTATTCTGAGATTATGTCCCCTGGTTCAAGACTCACCACCCAGGGGAAACATCCGATCTGCATCCACCCCGTCACCACCTGTAAAAATGTTGTATGAGATCACTTCACATTTTTTGAATCTCGAGAGAATACAGGCCCAGTTTCCTCAATCTCTCCTCATAAGACAATCCTGCCATCCCAGGAATAGTCTGCTGAACATCAGTTGTACTCCCTGCATGGCAAATATATCCTTCTTTCGACAAGGAGACCAAGACTGTAAGCAATACTCCAGGTGCAGTCTCACCAAGGCTGTATACAATTGCAGCTAGACATCTTTACTCCTGCACTCAAAACCGCTTGAGATGGAAGCCAACATACCATTTGCCTTCCAAACTGATAGGTGCACCTGCACACTAGCTTTTAGTGACTATTGAACAAGGACACCCACGTCCCTTTGGAAATCAACACTTCCCAACCTCTCCCCAGTCAAAAAATATACTGTCTTTCTGTCTCTGTTTTACCAGAGTGGATCACTTGACACTTATTCATAATATATTCCAGCTGCCATGTTCATGTTCGTTCACTTATCCTATCCTAATCCGCTTGAAGCCTCCTTGCATCCTCTTCACAACTTACTTTCCCACCTAGTTTTGTATCATCAGCAAATTTGTAAATATTACATTTGATCCCCACATTCAAATCATTTATATAGATTGTGAACAGCTGTGGCCCTTGTGCTGATCCTTGTGTTACTCCCACTCGTAAGAGCCTGCCATCCTGAGAATGACCCGTTTATTCCTACTCTCTCTTTTCTGCATGTTAACCAGTTCTTAATCCATACCAGTATATTGCTCCCAATCCCATGCGTTGTAATTTTGTTTACTAACCTCCTGTGTGGGACCTTATCAAAAGCCTTCTGTAAATCCAAATACGCCACATCCACTGGTTCTCCTTTAGTAATGCTGCAAGTAACATCCTCAAAAGACTTCAACAGGTTTGTTGCACATGATACCCCTTTCATAAATCCACGTTGACTCCGCCAATTTTGCCATTATTTTCTAAGTGTCCAGTTATTACATCCTTTCCAATAAATTCTAACATTTTCCCTATTACTGACATCAAACTAACAGGTCTGTAGTTCTCATTCTCCCTCTCCCACACTTCTTAAATTGTGGGGTTAAATTTGCTACTTTCCAGTCTTCAGGATCTCTTCCAGAATCTATAGAAGTTTGAAAGATACCAACCAATACATCCACCATCTCTATTGCCACCTCCTTCAACACTCTGGGATGTCGCTCATCTGGTCCAGGGATTTATCAACCTTCAATCCAGTTAACTTTTCAAGTACTACCTCTTTACCAACTCTAAATTGCCAATTTGCCCCTCGTACCTTCATAGTTTCCCTTTTTCAGGTTTAACACCCTAGTTTCAAAATTAACATATTCAAATGGAATGTGAAATTTTATCATAATATAGCCATTATTTCGCAAAAGCCCATTTACAGCAATGTTATTAACTAACCCTTTCTCGTTCCATAAAATAGCCCGATTCTTAGTTAATCCTTCAATGTACTTCTCCAGAAACCCATCTCTTACACACTCCAGTAAAGGCAGATCATACTTCACTCATTTAGTTGAAGGTTTTGATGAAGTAACGGAGACGGTTGATGAAGGGAATGCCGTGGATTTTGTGTATATGCATTTTTGGAAAGTGTTTAATAAGGTACCACGTAAAAGGCTGGTTAGCAAAATTGAGGCTCATGGAATAAGAGCATCATTGTCAAATTGAATTAAGGACAGAAAACAGCGAGTGGTAATAAATGGTTGTTTTTAAGTGTGGAGGATGTTGGACAGTGGGTGTTCCCCAAAGGTCAGTGTTGGGACCATTGCGTTTTTGCGATATATAAATGACTTAGATATTGGAATGCAGAGCAGAATCTCCAAATTTGCCTCAGACATCAATTTTGAGATTTCTGAGCCAGTCCCAATGCTGATCACATGTCTTTGAGTGTACATTCTCTCTCTCCAGCTCTCTGTCACAAATTCTTACCCAGACTTCGCAATAACCACAGGCATTTGACTGATTGTAATCCCTCTCTGTCTCCAAAGCTCCTACACATTCCCAGCAATAATCGCTCAACTGAGTTTGACATTACTCACAAACCAAGTAAACTAAGCCTATGATCCCGATCTCTGTGATCCCTCTCCGACACCACTGTAAGATCTGATCAACGGTCACAGATTAACCAAAAGGAGGGAAAAGGTTCACAAGCAGTTAATTAAGTAATGACAGTTCAAATACAGAGCATAATCTAATTGGAAACAGTAGACATATGACCTGTAACAGGCGAAAAAGTATTTCTGGCTACGGATTAATTGTTGGAAGCTAGTATCAAATATGTTATAGCAGGGCACGAGGAGAAATTCAACGTGATCAGGCAGAATCAACATGGTTTTGTGAAAGGAAAATCATGTTTAACCAATTTATTAGCGTTCTTTGAAGAAATAACATGTGCTGTGGATAAAGGGGAGCCGGTGGATGTACTGTACTTAGATTACCAGAAGGCATTTGATAATGCGCCACATCAAAGGTTATTGTGGAATATAAAAGTCCATGGTATAGGGGGTGACATATTGGCATGGATAGAAGTTAGGCTAGCTAACAGGAAACAGAGAGTAGGCATGAATTGGTAATTGTCTGGTTGGCAAGATGTAACGAGTGGTTGCCACAGGGATCAGTGCTGCGACCTCAACCTTTTACAATTTATATAAATGACTTGGATGAAGGGTCCAAAGGTATGGGTGCTAAATTTGCTGATGACACAAAGATAGGTCGGAAAGTACGCTGTGCAGAGGAAATAAGGCGGCTAAAAAGGGATGTAGATAGGTTAAGTGAGAGGGAAAAGATATGACAAATGGTGTATAATAAGGGGAAATGTGAAATTGCCCATATTGGCAGGAAGAATTAAAAAAAAATAAACACAATATCTGAATGGTGAGAGACTGCAAAGCTCTGGGATGCAAAGGGATCTGGGTGTCCTAGTTGAATGCAAAGGTAGAGAGGCTATGTTTCAGTTGTACAGGCATTGATGAAACTACATCTGAAGTATTGTGTACAGTACTGACCACCTTATTTAAGGAAGGATGTAAATGCGTTGGACGCAGTTCAGAGAAGGATTTCTAGACTAATACCTGGAATGGGTGTGCTGTCTTATGAGGAAAGGCTGCAGAGGCTAGGCGTACATCAGCTGGAGTTTAGAAGTGTAAAAGGCGACATAAAAGATCCTAAGGGCGGGGGGTGGGGGGGGGGGGGGGAGGGGGCAGAACAAGTGAGGGCGACAGAGAGAGAAACAGAAAAAGATAGAGAGTGAGGGAAAGAGAGCGGTCACATCAGCTCATCTGCTGCTGAAACCCTCATCCATGCCTTTGTTACATCGAGGCTTGACTATTCTAACACACTCTTGGCTGGTCTCCCACATTCTACTCACTGTAACCTTGTGGTAATTTAAAACTCTGCTGCCATCTTCTAATTTACATTAAATTCTGTTCACCCAACATCCTTGTGCTCACTGACCTACATTGGCTCTTGCTCCAGTCACACCTGAAATTTAATATTCTCACTCATATTATCAAATCCCTCCATGGCATCACCCCTCTGATTATCCTAATCCCCTGCCCATTTCCAATATTCCTGAAGCTTGTTTATCTTAAAGTGTTTTGCTAATTCCCTTTTTAAAGTGAGTTTATTTCCCTCTGTTTCTCTCCCTGACCACACATTTCATCTGTCCAGCTCCACTGGTGCTGTGGAAGTTTGGATCCATAAAATGGTGTGAGCTGCACAGCCGGTCACATCCAGCACATTGTACAGGACACCCAGGCTGGCCGGGGTGCTAGCGTGGGTGCAACGTGTGTGTGTCTGTAGCGTGAGGAGGGGTCATAATATGGTGTCAATCAGCCATTCCAGCAGCTTTGTTGTACGTCTTTGAAACTTGTTCTGTGCATGTTCATTGACCGCCTGTGTTAGTCACTCTCAGCTGAACATACATTCAGCAGCACGAGGAACCCCCTCTAGTGTTCTTTAAAAGGATCAGGCATCCAACTGACAGGTGAGGGACTTTTGACTGACTTCTGCTATTGTAAAGTTAGTGGAGGTGCTGTGGATGGTTTTCTGGAGGTTGTGTTGTGAGCTGCTGCAGACATTCAGGGAGGATAGAGGATTTGGTGACCCAAATGTGGACGATATAGGGGGACTGTAGTTACAGTGTCTCTGGGTCAGTAACATGACCAACAAATGGAGCAGAGGCTGCTGAGAGGGGAAGCAATGTGATAATGATCAGATCTGTTTTTGTGATGTTGATTGAAGGATAAATATTGACCAGAACAGCGGGAATAATTCCCCTGCTCTGCTTCTACATAGAGCGATGGGATATTTAACATCCATCTGAGAGGGCAGATGTGGCCTTGGTTTAACGTTTCATTCAAAAGACGGCACATCTGACAGTGCGACACTCCCTCAGTACTGCATTGCAGTGTCAGCCTTGATTCTTGTCATCAAGTCCTGCAGTGAACCTGGATCCTAGAAGCTTGTGACTGAAAGGTGAGAGAGCTACAAACTGAGCCACGGCTGACATTGGTCCTTTAATCCCAAGTGTTTCTAATTTGGTAACACGGCTGTTATGTGGTACTTTATCAAACGCATGTTGAAAGGATAGGGGTAATGAGAAAATGCAGGCAGGAGCAATCATAGAAACACAGAATAGCATTGCATTGAATGAGGCCATTTGGTCCATTTATTCTGTGCTGGCCCTTTTGAAAAGCTTCCAGTTCGTCCCACACCCTGGCTCTTTCCCAGATCCTTCCTTTTATTCTCCTTAAGATATTTATGCATTTCCCTTTTGGAATCTACTGTTGAATCTGTTTCCTTCAGCCTATCAAACAATACATTACAAATCCCAAACACCCATTGTCTAAAAAAAATCCTCGTGTCACCCCTGCTTCTTTTTTCCAATCACCGTAAATCTGTGTCCTCTGGTTAATGGCCCCTCACACATTGGAAACGGTTTCACTTTATTTAATTTATCTAAATCCTTCATAATGTTAAACATCTCTATCAGATCTTCTTTTAAATTTCCCTGCTCTGAGGTAAACAATCCCAGCTACATAACTGTAATCCCTCATCCCTGGAAAAGTTCCAGTAAAACTCTTCTGTCTCCTCTCCAAACGTTTCCTGTCCTTCCTAAAGTGTGGTTCCCATATTGGACACAATACTCCAGGTGGAGCCGGACTCGTCTTTTCTATAGGTGTAACATAACATCTTGACTATTCTACTCTGTGTCTGTATTAATAAAGCCTAGGAATCTATTTGCTTCGTTAACTGTTTGTTAACCTGTCCAACTAACGTCAAAGATTGTACACAAACACCCCATGTCTCTCTGTTATTCTCACCACCTTTAAAGTTGTGTCATTTACCTTGTATTATCTCTCCACATTCATCCACATGCAGCTCACCATCACCTTCTCAAGGGCAATTTAGGGATGGGCAATAAATGCTGGCCCAGCCAGCGACACCCACAATCCATGAATAAATAATATCAACAAAATCTTCCCACAAAGTATCACCTTACATATCTGCCATGCCAATTAAATATTAGGAAGAATGAAGCCACTGTTTTCAAACCCCACATCAAACATTTCCTAGCAACAGACTCCATCCCTCTACTTGCCAACTCTTTGAGACTAAAACAAACTGTTCACAAAGTGATGTCATAGTTGACCCTACAATGAGCTTCCTGCTAAATATTCACAATATCACTAAAACAGCCTATTTCCACCTCCGTATCTTCAGCCAGCTTTGCCCGTCTCTCAGCTCTTCTGCCGATAAAACACCACCCCTCCCCCCCCCCCCCCCCACCCCCTTGCCTGTGTTACCTGTAGACTTGACTATTCCAACACACTCCTGGCTGTTCTCCCACATCCTACCCTCCATAAACTTGAGGTGATCCAAAACACTGCTGCCTAACTCACACCAAGTCCTATTCACCCATCACCCTCTGTACTCACTGACCTACATTGGATCCTGGCCAGCAACTCCTCAATTGTAAAACGCTCAGCCTTCTTTTCAAATCCTTAAACAGAGTGAGATGCTAGGCCCTTTCAGAAGGCAGTTGCGAGTCAATGACATTGCTGTGAGTCTGGAGTCACATGTAGGCTAGACCAGGAAAGGACGGCAGATTTCATTCTCTAAAGGACATTAGTGAATCAGATGGTGTTTAATAAAAAAAATCGCTAATAGTTTCATGGCGCCATGACTGAGACTAGCTTTCTATTCCAGATTTTAACACACTCGTGGCTTGTCTCACACATTCTACTCTCTGTAAACTTGAGGTCATCCAAACTCTGCTGCTCTTGTGTTAACCCGCACCAAGTCCCGTTCCCAATCACTGACGTACATCAGCTTCCAGTCAGGCCATGTCTTGATTTTGAAACTCTCAACCGTGTTTCCAACTCTCTCCATTTTCTCACCCCTCCTTATCTCTGTATTCTCTACCAGCCCCACAACCCTCCAAGATATTTGCACTCCTCTAATCCTGGGCTCTTGTGTATGCTTGATTTTCATCATTGCACCACTGCCAGCCAGGTCTTCAGCTGCCGAGGCCCAAAGCTCTGGAATTCCCTCCCGCCACCACTTTTTTTATTATTGTGTGAGATGTGGGCTTCGCTGGCAAGGCCAGCATTTGTTCCCATCGCTAATCGCCCTGACAATTGAGTGACTTGTTTGGACATTTCACAAGGCAGTTCAGAGTCAACCACATTGCTGTGGGTCTGGAGTCAGATGTAGGCCAGATCAGGTAAGGACAGCAGATTTTCTTCCCTAGCGGACATTAGTAAATCCGATCGGTTTTTACACCAGTCAGTGATAGATTCGTGACACCATTACTGAGAATAGTTTTCATTTCCAGATTTTTATTAATCAGTTGAATTTATTAATTGATTGAATTTTAATTCCCACCAGCTGCCATAGTGGGATTTGAACCGAGGGCATCAGCCTGTACCTCTGGGATTCTAGTTCAGTGACATCGTCACTATACCACTGTCACTGCTTCTATGCCTCACTTTCCTCCATTAAACCACTACTTAAGACATTCTGCTTTGACCAAGAAATGTAAGTTGCTGTTGTTGAGCTTTGCTAGACATGATTTGTCATTACCATATCCCTGCTGCCGTCCATTCATTGTCCGGTGTTTTTTTTCAAGCAACGAATGCTTTTGTCCTGGGCTGTGAACTCCAGAAATTTCCCACCAGCGACGTTAGACTGACTGGTCAGTAATTACACGGTTTACCGCATCTCTCCTTTTTTAAAACAGTGTGTAACATTTAGAACCCTCCTGTCTCTGGCACCAGTCTCATACCCAAGGAGGGTTGGAAGATTCTGGCCAGTTCCTTCCCTCAGCACCCCCCACACATCCAATTCAGACATGTTCTACTTTATTAGAATTAAAATTAGAACATTACAGCGCAGTACAGGCCCTTCAGCCCTCGATGTTGCGCCGACCTGTGAAACCATCTGACCTACACGATTCCATTTTCATCCATATGTCTATCCAATGACCACATAAATGCCCTTAAGGTTGGCGGGTCTACTACTGCTGCAGGCAGGGCAGGGCAAAAATTGGTGGATTGAAAGGGGTTAACTGAACTTGTTTGTTCAGTTACTGTTACTAATGTAAGTCACCATGGACCCCACATTTGTCACTGGAGGGTTTCCAGCTTCTATTAATACAGGACTCCTGTCAATGTGTTATTCCCAGCAGCTTCCCGGCACTTTCAGGATCAGCAGTTCGAGAGAGAGAGAGAGGGTAGATCAGAATCTGAGAACATTAGATTGGAATGTTATGACAATGGGTCAGAATTTTGAGAACAGTAGATTGGAATGTTACTACAATGGGAAGCAGGAGTTTCTCCTCTTGCTTTGTCCTAGTTACTGCAGATTATTTTTGGCTAACATTAGATGATCGGATCTATTATGCACTGAAGATGATTCAAACGATTTATTATCCAATCCTCGCTATTGTTGGTGTCCCTGGTAAGTCTCTTTATCCAACGTTTAGAACTATAAATCATATTTCACTGATTTAATGTTCTTGTCATGTAAATCTTGGGAAGTCCAAAGACATTGCATTCAGTCACTGTCACAAACTCCATTCCCTATCCACCATCTGCATTCCCCTCACTGACCAATGTCTGAGGCTGAAATAGACTGTTTGCGACCTCTGGCATCCAGTTGACTCTGAGCTGAGTTCATCTCCACATTCTCTCCATCACCCACCCTGCCTACAACCACCTCTGTAATATCACCCGTCTCCACCTCTGCCTCAGCCCATCTGCTGAATAAATACTCATCTATGCCTTTCTTAAATCCACACTTGACTATTCCAATTCTATCCTTGAGACTCTCCCACTTATAAACCTCCATAAACCACAGCCCTTCCAGAACTCTGCTGCCTGTATCCAAACTCACAGCAAATCCCAATCACCCATCCCCCCTGTGCTCACTGATCTACGTTTCTTCCTGGTCTGGCAGCACCTTAATTTTTATATTCTCATTCTTGTGTTTGAATCTCTCCATGGCCTCACCCCTCCAATTAATCCCATTCCCCTCTCCAGTCTCATATCATTGTAATCTTATGCCTTTGAGGCTTTTTTTCCAATTCCCTTTTGAAAGTGATTTGCTTTCCCCTCCCTGTCTCCTCCGGCTGTGATTTTTACTCTATGGCACCACTGGTGCCAATATTACAGAAACCTGGATCTGTAAAATGATGTGAATGGAACAGGCGACCACTTCTAGTATGGCCAGCACAGTGCCCCATGCTGTGCAGGGATGTAGCCTGTGTAAACTGTGCATTTGCTGTTAGTCTGAGGAGGGGTTTGAAGTGACGTCAATGTCCCATTCCAGCAGTTTTGATGTACGCCTTTGAAACTTGGTCTGTGCATGACCACTGACCGCCTGTGCTACTCACTCACAGCTGAAGATACATTCAGAAGCATGAATAAACCCTTCTAGTGTTTTTTAAAAGGACCAGGCATCCTGGTCCAGAATATTGAGGGTTATATGACATTCAAGAAGAATAGGAAGCTAGGTAAAGATGGAGGGGTAGCACTGTTAATCAAGGATGGTATTGGTGCATTAGTTCGAGATCAACTTGGTACAGGAGATCAGGGTGTCGAATCGGTTTGGGTGGAGATGAGGATTAGCAGGGGAAAGAAGTGCCCAGTGGGAGTGGTCTACAGGTCTCCTAACAGTAATCGCAATATAAAACATATTATACAAGAAGAGATATCGTTTGCTTATGATAGAGGTCCGGCAATAATCATGGATGATTTTAATCTACATATAAACTGGAAAAATCATATTTGGAATAATAGCCTGGATGAGGAGTGCATAGAATGTTTTAGGGATAGTTTCTTAGAGCACCACGTTCTAGACACAATCAGAGAGCAGGTTAAATTAGTTTTGATATAGTGTAATGTGACAGGATTAGTTAATGACCTCAGAGTAAAGGCACCTCTAGGTAGCAGCGACCACACTGTGACTGAATTTTACATCCAGTTTGAAAGTGAGAAGAGTGGGTCTAAGACTAGTATTTTAAACTTGAATAAGGGAAAGTATTTGGGCATGAAAACTGAGCTAGCTGAAGTGAACTGGGTTACTAGGCTTGGAGGTAGATAATTAGAGAAGCAGTGGCAGAAATTTATGGGGATATTTCAAAATACTCCAGAATAAGTATATTCCTACTATAAGGGGAAGGACCCACCGTCTGCGGTTAACTAACGAAGTTAAGGAAAACATGACACTGAAGTTAAAGGCATATCATTGTGCAGAAATGAGTGGCAGTTCTAATGATTGGTCAGAATATAAAGAACAGCAGACAATGACTAAAGGGTTAATCAGGAGAAAGACATTAGAGTATGAGAGGAAGCTAGCGAGAAATGTAAAAATGGATAGCAAGAGTTTCTACAGGTATTTAAAAAGGACAAGAATAAGTAAAGAGAGTGTTCCTCCTCTGGACAGTGAGAATGCAAAGTTAGTAGTAGATAATAAGGAAACGGTGGATACAATGAACAAATATTTTGGTTCGGTCTTCACTATAGAGGATGCACGAAACATGCCAGTAATAGCTGTAAATCAGGAGGTGGAAGGAAGAGAGGACCTTGGTGAAAATACAATCACCAGGGAAGCTTTACTGAGCAAACTTATGGAGTTGCGGGCTGACAAGTCCCCGGGTCCTGATGGACTTCATCCTAGGGTCTTAAAAGATGTGGCGAATGAGGTAGTAGATGTGTGGGTGTTATTTTTTCAAAATTCGCTAGACTCTGGAAAGATTCCATCTGACTGGAAAGTAGCAAATATAACCCCTCTATTCAAGAAGAGGGGGAGGCAGAAAACAGGCAACTATCTGTTAGTTAGCTTGACATCTGTTATGGGGAAGGTGTTAGAATCGATCATTAAGGAGGCTTTCGCTGGGCACTTAAGAAAAACTGAAGGTAATCGCGAATAGACAGCATGGTTTTGTGAAAGGGAAATCATCCTGAACTAATTTATTGAAGTACTTTGAAGGAGTAACTTGCAATATGGATAAAGGGGAGCCCTTTGACCGACTGCGCTTGGATTTCCAGAATGCATTAGACTAGATGTCAGATAAAAGGTGATTGTGCAAAGTAGGAGCTCATGTGTAGGGGGTAACATATTAGCTTGGATCGAAGATTAGCCAGTTGCAGCAAACAGAGGGTCTGCATAAATGGGTCATTTTCAGATTAGCAGGATGTGACAAGTGGAGTCCATCAGGGGTCTGTGCAGGGGGCCTCAACTTTTTACAATTTATATTAATGACTTAGATGAGGGAAGCGATGGCATGTTAGCTAAATTTGCAGGTGGCACAAAGATAGATAGGAAAGTATGTTGTGAAGAGGACATAAGGAGGTTGCAGACCGATAAAGATAGGTTGCATGAGTGGGAAAACAATCTCACAGATGGAGTATAATGTGGGAAAATGTGAAGTTGTTCACTTTGGTAGGACGCTGCAAAATTCCGAGGTGCTTAGGGATCTCGGTGTTCTAATGCATGAGTCACAAACAGTTAGTAGGTAGGTACAGCAAGTAATAAAGAAGGCGAATGGAATGCTATCCTTCATTACAAGAGGAATTGAAAATAAAAGTCAGCATGTGATGCTTCAGTTATACAAGGCGTTGGTGAGACCACATCTCGAATAATGTCCAGAGTTTTGGTCTCCTTATTTAAGGGAGGATGTGAATACTTTAGAGGCGGTTCAGAGGTAGTTTACTAGAGTGATAATAGGAATGAGCGGGTTGTCTTATGAGGAAAGGTTGGACAGACAGGCTTGTTTTCACTGGAGTTTAGAAGAGTGAGGGGAGACTTGATTGAGGTTTACTAGAATCTGAAAGGTCTTGACAAGGTGGAAGTGGAAAGGATGTTTCCTCTTGTGGGTGAGTCGAGAACTTTGGGGCACTGTTTTGAAATTATGGGTCGCCCCTTCAGGACAGAGATGAGGAGAACATTTTTCTCTCAGAGGTTTGTGTGACTTTGGAACTCTCTGCCACAGAAGGTGGTGGAGATGGGGTCATGAAATATTTTAAAAGTGGAGGGAGAAAGATTCTTGTTAGTCAAGAGAATGAAAGGTTATCAGGGTAAGATGGGAGTTAGAATTCAAAACACAACCAGATCAGCCATGTTATTATTGAATTTCAGAGCAGGCTCGAGGGGCCGAATGGCCTACTTCTGCTCCTCATTCGTATGTGTGTACGTTTGCACTCAACTTACAGGTGAGGGGCTTTTGACTTATTTCTGCTATTGTAAAGTTAGTGGAGGTGCTGTGGATGGTTTCTGGAGGTTGTGTTGTGAGCTGCTGCAGATATTCAGGGACGACAGAGGATTTGTTAACAAAACTCTGGTCAAGGTATGGGGACTGCAGTTACAGTGTCTCTGGGTCTGAAATATGACCAACAAATGGAGCAGAGGCTGCAGAGAGGGGAAGCTCAGTGAAGAGGGAGGAGGAGGCTCTGCCCTCCCCACCCTGGGTTTTCCAAGCGCAAAGAGAGCAGTGGTCCCAATACCGAACATAGAACATAGAACATAGAACAGTACAGCACAGTACAGGCCCTTCAGCCCACAATGTTGTGCCGAAACTTTAACCTACTCCAAGATCAAACTAACTACCTACCCTTCATTCTACTATCATCCATGTACCTATCCAAGAGTCGCTTAAATGCCCCTAACGTATCTGCTTCCACTACCACCGCTGGCAGCACATTCCACGCACCCACCACTCTCTGTGTAAAGAACCTACCTCTGACATCTCCCTGAAACCTTCCTCCAATCATCTTAAGATTATGCCCCCTGGTGATAGCCCTTTCCACCCTGGGAAAAAGTCTCTGACTATCCACTCGATCTATGCCTCTCATCATTTCTTTCAAGTCACCTCTCATCCTTCCTCGCTCCAATGAGAAAAGCCCTAGCTCCCTCAATCTTTCTTCGTAGGACATGCCCTCCAGTCCAGGCAGCATCCTGGTAAATCTCCTCTGCACACTCTCTAAAGCTTCCACATCCTTCCTATAATGAGGCGACCAGAACTGAACACGATATTCTATTTCTGGTTGAACCTTACAGAGCTGCAGCATAACCTCGCGGCTCTTGAACGCAATCCCCCTGTTAATGAAAGCCAACACACCATACGCCTTCTTAACAACCCTATCAACTTGGGTGGCAACTTTGAGCGATCTATGGACATGGACCCCAAGATTCCTCTGTTCCTCCACACTACCAAGAATCCTGTCTTTAAGCCTGTATTCCGCATTCAAATTCGACCTTCCAAAGTGAATCACTTCACACTTTTCCAGGTTGAACTCCATCTGCCACTTCGTAGCCCAGCTGAGGAACACCACTGTATACTGCCATCGAGTCTGAACAACAACTTTTCACCACTTCTCTCTGTTCACTCTTCATCAGCCAATGTTATATTGACACTGGACTAGTAACCAGAGACCCAGGGTATTCCTCTGGGGACATGGGTTCGAATCCCACCACAGCAGAAGGTGGAATTTGAAAGTAATAAAAAAAAATCTGGAATTAAAACTAGTCTAAAGATGGCCATGAAACCATTGTCGATTGTTGTAAAAACCCATCTGGTTCACTAATGTCATTTCGGGAAGGAAATCTGATGTCCTGACCTGGTCTGGCCTATATGTGACTCCAGACCCACAGCAATGTGGTTACCTCTAACATGCCCTCTGAAATGGTCTAGCAAGCCACTCAGTTGTAACTAACCGCTACAAAGTCTATAAAAGGAATGAAACTGGGCGGACCACCCGGCATGGACCTCGGCACCGGAAACAACAACGGCAAACCCAGCCCTGTCGACCCTGCAAAGTCCTCCTTACTAACATCTGTGAAATTGTGCCAAAGTTGGGAGAGCTGCCCACAGACTAGTCAAGCAACAGCCTGACATATTCATACTCCCGGAATCATACCTTACAGACAATGTCCCGGGTACGTCCTGTCCCACCGGTAGGACAGACGCAGCAGAGGTGGTGGCGCAGTGGTATACAGTAGGGAGGGAGTTGCCCTGGGAGTCCTCAACATCGACTCTGGACCTCATGAAATCTCATGGGATCAGGTCAAATATGGGCAAGGTAACCTCCTACTGATTACCACCTACTGCTCTCCCTCAGCTGATGACTCAGTACTCCCCCATGTTGAACAGCACTTGGAGGGAGCACTGAGGGTGGCAAGGGCACAAAATGTACTCTGAGTGGGGGAATTCAATGTCCATCACCATGAGTGGCTCGGTAGCACCACTACTGACCGAGATGGCCGAGTCCTAAAGGACATGGCTGCTGGACTGGGTCTGCGGCAGGTGGTGGGGGAACCAACACGAGGGAACAACATACTCGACCTCGTCCTCACCAATCTGCCTGCCACAGATGCATCTGTCCATGACAGTATTGGTAGGAGTGACCACCGCACAGTCCTTGTGGAGATGAAGTCCCGCCTTCACATTGAGGATACCGTCAATCGTGTTGTGTGGCACTATCACCGTGCTCAATGGGATAGATTTCGAACGGATCTAGCAATGCAAAACTGGGCATCCATGAGGCGCTGTGGGCCATCAGCAGCAGCAGAATTGTACTCAACCACAATCTGTAACCTCATGGCCCGGCATATCCCCCACTCTACCATTACCATCAAGCCAGGAGACCAACCCTGGTTCAATGAAGAGTGCAGGAGGGCATGCCAGGAGCAGCACCAAGCATATCTCAAAATGAGGTGTCAAGCTAGTGAAGCTACAACCCAGGACTACTTGCATGCCAAACTGAGTAAGCAGCATGAGATAGACAGAGCTCAGAGCTCCAGGACATCACTGCAGGAGTTCCTCAGGGTAGTGTCCTATGCCCAACCATCTTCAGCTGCATCATCAATGAGCTTCAATCATAAGGTCAGAAGTCGGGATGTTTGCTGATGATTGCACAATGTTCAGCACCATTTGCGACTCCTCAGATACTGAAGCAGTCCGTGCAGAAATGCAGCAAGACCTGAACAATATCCAGGCTTGGGCTGATAAGTGGCAAGTAACATTCGTGCCACACAAGTGCCAGGCAATGACCAACTCCAACAAGAGAGAATCTAACCATCTCCCCTTGATATTCAATGGCATTACCATCGCTGAATGCCCCACTATCAACATCCTAGGGGCTACCATTGACCAGAAACTGAACTGGAGTAGCCAGTAGCAGAGAGTAGTAGGGGCGTGGAACGCCCTGCCTGCAACAGTCGTAGACTCGCCAACTTTAAGGGCATTTAAGTGGTCATTGGATAGACATATGGATGAAAATGGAATAGTGTAGGTCAGATGGTTTCACAGGTCGGCGCAACATCGAGGGCCGAAGGGCCTGTACTGCGCTGTAATGTTCTAATGTTCTAATGTTCTAATATAAATACCGTGGCTACAAGAGCAGGTCAGAGGCTAGGAATCCTGAGGCGAGTAACTCACCTCCTGACTCCCCAAAGCCTGTCCACAATCTACAAGGCACAAGTCAGGAGTGTGATGGAATACTCTTCACTTGCCTGGATGGGTGAAGCTCCAACAACACTCAAGAAGCTTAACACCATCCAGGACAAAGCAGCCCGCTTGATTGGCACCCCATCTACAAACATTCTGTCCCTCCACCACTGACGCACAGTGGCAGCAATGTGTACCATCTACAAGATGCACTGCAGCAATGCACCAAGGCTCCTTAGACAGCACCTTCCAAACCCGCGACCTCTACGAACTAGAAGGACAAGGGCAGCAAATACATGGAAACACCACCACCTGCAAGTTTCCCTCCAAGTCACACATCATGCTGACTTGGAACTATATCGCCATTCCTTCACTGTCACTGGGTCAAAATCCTAACAGCACTGTTGGTTTACCTACCCCACATGGTCTGCAGCGGTTGAAGAAGGCAGCTCACCACCACCTTCTCAAGGACAATTAGGGATGGGTAATAAATGCTGGCCTGGCCAGCGACGCCCACATCCCGTGAATGAATTAAAAAAAAACACTGTCATTGCCCCTTTAATCCATAGGGTTCAGTTTCGTTAAGCTGTCTATTGAATGACACTTGATCAAACCCAGTTGAAAGTCCATATAAATATAACTTCAATCACACCACCCTCATCAAACCTCTCCATTGTTTCATCAAAGACCTCCATCAAGTTTACCTCACCATCACCTATCTCCACTTCTCCACTGTTGTTTAATTATCAGACTGATTATCCGACACCCAGTACTGGATGAGCAGAAATTTCCTCCAATTAAATATTGGGAAGACTGAAGCCATTGTTTGGACTCCCCACTCCAACTCTGTTCCCTTGCTATTGATTCCATCCCTCTCCCTGGTAACAGTCTGAGATTCAAACAGTCTGTTTGCAACCTTGGTGTCACATTTGACCACAAAATGAGATTTAACCTCATTTTCAGGATATCATTACAACCGTCTATTTCCACCTCGGTAACATCGCCAACTTCATCCCTGTCTCAGTCCATCTGCTGCTGAAACTGCACAGCGCCCCATACCGGGCAGGGCTCTAGTACAGTCAGCACAGTGCCCCATGCTGGACAAGACTCTAGTGTGGTCATCACTGTAACCCATGCTGAGCAGGAGTCAAGTGTGGTCAACACAGTGCCCAATGCTGGGAAGGGATCGAATGTGGTCAGCACAGTGCCCCATGCTGGACAGTGCACTCGTGTGGTTAGCATAGTGTCCCATGCTGGGCAGGACTCCAGTGTGATCAGCACAGTGCCCCATGCTGGACAGTGCACTCGTGTGGTTAGCATAGTGTCCCATGCTGGGCAGGACTCTAGTGTGGTTAGCATAATGTCCCATGCTGGGAAGAGATCTAATGTGGTCAGCACCGTGCCCCATGCTAGACAAGACCCTAGTGTGATCAGCACTGTAACGCATTCAGGGCAGCGCTATATTGTGCTCAGCACTGTGCCCCATGCTGGGAAGGGATCTAATGTGGTCAGCACAGTGCACCATGCTGGGAAGGGATCTAATGTGGTCAGCACAGTGCCCCATGCTGGGAAGGGATCTAATGTGGTCAGCACAGTGCCGCATGCTGGGCAGGACTCCAGTGTGATCAGCACAGTGCCCCATGCTGGACAGTGCACTCGTGTGGTTAGCATAGTGTCCCATGCTGGGCAGGACTCTAGTGTGGTTAGCATAGTGTCCCATGCTGGGAAGAGATCTAATGTGGTCAGCACCGTGCCCCATGCTAGACAAGACCCTAGTGTGATCAGCACTGTAACGCATTCAGGGCAGCGCTATATTGTGCTCAGCACTGTGCCCCATGCTGGGAAGGGATCTAATGTGGTCAGCACAGTGCACCATGCTGGGAAGGGATCTAATGTGGTCAGCACAGTGCCCCATGCTGGACAGTGCACTCGTGTGATCTGCACAGTGTCCCATGCTGGGCAGGACTCTAGTGTGGTTAGCATAGTGTCCCATGCTGGGAAGAGATCTAATGTGGTCAGCACCGTGCCCCATGCTAGACAAGACCCTAGTGTGATCAGCACTGTAACGCATTCAGGGCAGCGCTATATTGTGCTCAGCACTGTGCCCCATGCTGGGAAGGGATCTAATGTGGTCAGCACAGTGCACCATGCTGGGAAGGGATCTAATGTGGTCAGCACAGTGCCCCATGCTGGGAAGGGATCTAATGTGGTCAGCACAGTGCCGCATGCTGGGAAGGGATCTAATGTGGTCAGCACAGTGCCCCATGCTGGGAAGGGATCTAGTGTAATCAGCACAGTACAGTACACCATGCTGGACAGTGTGGTCAGCACTGTACCCCATTCAGGGCAGGGCTCTCGTGTGGTCAGGACAGTGCACCATGCTGGGCAGGGTTCTAGTGTGATGAGCACAGTGCACCATGCTGGACAGTGTGGTCAGCACTGTACCCCATTCAGGGCAGGGCTCTAGTGTGTTCAGCACAGTGCTCCATGTTCGGCAGGTCTCCAGTGTAATCAGCACAGTGCTCCATGTTCGGCAGGTCTCCAGTGTAATCAGCACAGTGCACCATGTTCGGCAGGTCTCCAGTGTAATCAGGACAGTGCACCATGCTGGGCAGGGTTCTAGTGTGATCAGCACAGTGCTCCATGTTCGGCAGGTCTCCAGTGTAATCAGCACAGTGCTCCATGTTCGGCAGGTCTCCAGTGTAATCAGCACAGTGCTCCATGTTCGGCAGGTCTCCAGTGTAATCAGCACAGTGCTCCATGTTCGGCAGGTCTCCAGTGTAATCAGCACAGTGCTCCATGTTCGGCAGGTCTCCAGTGTAATCAGCACAGTGCTCCATGTTCGGCAGGTCTCCAGTGTAATCAGCACAGTGCACCATGCTGGACAGGGTTCTAGTGTGGTCAGCACAGTGCTCCATGTTCGGCAGGTCTCCAGTGTAATCAGCACAGTGCTCCATGTTCGGCAGGTCTCCAGTGTAATCAGCACAGTGCACCATGCTGGACAGGGTTCTAGTGTGGTCAGCACAGTGCTCCATGTTCGGCAGGTCTCCAGTGTAATCAGCAAAGTGCACCATGCTGGACAGGGTTCTAGTGTGGTCAGCACAGTGCCCCATGCTAGGTAGGGCTCCAGTGTGGTCAGCACTTGCCTCCTCGTGCTGGGCCGGACTCCAGTGTGGTCAGCACAGTGCCCCATGCTTTACAGTGCTCCAGAGAGGTCAGCACAGCGCCCCATGCTGGAAAGACGCTAGTGTGGTCTGCACAGTGCCCCATGCTGGAAAGACTCTAGTGTGGTCAGCACAGAGCCCCATGCTGGGCAGGGTTCTAGTGTGGTCAGCACAGTGCCCCATGCTGGAAAGACGCTAGTGTGGTCAGCACAGAGCCCCATGCTGGGCAGGGTTCCAGTGTGGTCAGCACAGTGCCCCATGCTTTACAGTGCTCTAGAGCGGTCAGCACAGTGCCCCATACTGGACAGGGATCCAGTGTGGTCAGCACAGTGACCCATGCTGGAAAGACGCTAGTGTGGTCAGCACAGTTCCCCATGCTGGAAGGATTCTATTGTGGTCAGCACAGAGCCCCATGCTGGAAAGAAGCTAGTGTGGTCAGCACAGTTCCCCATGCTGGAAGGATTCTATTGTGGTCAGCACAGTTCCCCATGCTGGAAGGATTCTATTGTGGTCAGCACAGTGCCCCATACTGGACAGGGATCTAGTGTGGTCAGCACAGTGCCTCATACTGGACAGGGGTCTAGTGTGGTCAGCACAGTGCCTCATACTGGACAGGGGTCTAGTGTGGTCAGCACAGTGCCCCATACTGGACAGGGATCTAGTGTGGTCAGCACAGTGCCTCATACTGGACAGGGATCTAGTGTGGTCAGCACAGTGCCCCATACTGGACAGGGATCCAGTGTGGTCAGCACAGTGCCTCATACTGGACAGGGATCTATTGTGGTCAGCACAGTGCCTCATACTGGACAGGGATCTAGTGTGATGAGCACAGTGCCCCATGCTGGACAGGACTGTAGTGTGATCAGCACAGTGCCCCATGCTGGACAGGACTGTAGTGTGATCAGCACATTGCCCCATGGTGGACAGGACTGTAGTGTGATCAGCACAGTGCCTCATGCTGGACTGGACTGTTGTGTGATGAGCACAGTGCCTCATGCTGGACAGGACTGCAGTGTGATGAGCACAGTGCATCATGCTGGACAGGACTGTAGTGTGATCAGCACAGTGCCCCATGCTGGACAGGACTGTAGTGTGATCAGCACATTGCCCCATGCTGGACAGGACTGCAGTGTGATCAGCACATTGCCCCATGCTGGACAGGACTGTAGTGTGATGAGCACAGTGCCTCATGCTGGACAGGACTGTAGTGTGATCAGCACAGTGCCTCATGCTGGACAGGACTGTAGTGTGATCAGCACAGTGCCTCATGCTGGACAGGACTGTAGTGTGATGAGCACATTGCCCCATGCTGGACTGGACTGTAGTGTGATCAGCACAGTGCCTCATGCTGGACAGGACGGTAGTGTGATCAGCACAGTGCCCCATGCTGGACAGGACAGTACTGTGATCAGCACAGTGCATCATGCTGGACAGGGCTGTAGTGTGATCAGCACATTGCCCCATGCTGGACAGGACTGTAGTGTGATCAGCACAGTGCCTCATGCTGGACAGGACTGTAGTGTGATCAGCACAGTGCCCCATGCTGGACTGGAATGTAGTGTGATCAGCACAGTGCCTCATGCTGGACAGGACTGTAGTGTGATCAGCACAGTGCCTCATGCTGGACAGGACTGTAGTGTGATCAGCACAGTGCCTCATGCTGGACAGGACTGTAGTGTGATCAGCACAGTGCCTCATGCTGGACAGGGATCTAGTGTGATCAGCACAGTGCCCCATGCTGGACAGGACTGTAGTGTGATCAGCACAGTGCCTCATGCTGGACAGGACTGTAGAGTGATGAGCACATTGCCCCATGCTGGACTGGACTGTAGTGTGATCAGCACAGTGCCTCATGCTGGACAGGACTGTAGTGTGATCAGCACAGTGCCCCATGCTGGACAGGACAGTAGTGTGATCAGCACATTGCCTCATGCTGGACAGGACTGTAGTGTGATCAGCACAGTGCCTCATGCTGGACAGGACTGTAGTGTGATCAGCACAGTGCCTCATGCTGGACAGGACTGTAGTGTGATGAGCACAGTGCCCCATGCTGGACAGGACTGTAGTGTGATGAGCACAGTGCTTCATGCTGGACAGGGCTGTAGTGTGATCAGCACATTGCCCCATGCTGGACAGGACTGTAGTGTGATGAGCACAGTGCCTCATGCTGGACAGGACTGTAGTGTGATCATCACAGTGCCTCATGCTGGACAGGACTGTAGTGTGATCAGCACAGTGCCTCATGCTGGACAGGACTGTAGTGTGATGAGCACAGTGCCTCATGCTGGACAGGGCTGTAGTGTGATCAGCACATTGCCCCATGCTGGACAGGACTGTAGTGTGATGAGCACAGTGCCTCATGCTGGACAGGACTGTAGTGTGATCAGCACAGTGCCTCATGCTGGACAGGACTGCAGTGTGATCAGCACAGTGCCCCATGCTGGACAGGACTGTAGTGTGATCAGCACAGTGCCTCATGCTGGACAGGACTGTAGTGTGATCAGCACACTGCCCCATGCTGGACAGGACTGTAGTGTGATCAGCACAGTGCCTCATGCTGGACAGGACTGTACTGTGATCAGCACAGTGCCCCATGCTGGACAGGACTGTAGTGTGATCAGCACACTGCCCCATGCTGGACAGGACTGTAGTGTGATCAGCACAGTGCCTCATGCGGGACAGGACTGTAGTGTGATCAGCACAGTGCCCCATGCTGGACAGGACTGCAGTGATATCAGCACAGTGCCTCATGCTGGACAGGACTGTAGTGTGATCAGCACAGTGCCCCATGCTGGACAGGACTGTACTGTGATCAGCACAGTGCCCCATGCTGGACAGGACTGTAGTGTGATCAGCACACTGCCCCATGCTGGACAGGACTGTAGTGTGATCAGCACAGTGCCTCATGCTGGACAGGACTGTAGTGTGATCAGCACAGTGCCACATGCTGGACAGGACTGTCGTGTGATCAGCACATTGCCACATGCTGGACAGGACTGTGATGTGATGAGCACATTGCCCCATGCTGGACTGGACTGTAGTGTGATCAGCACAGTGCCCCATGCTGGACAGGACTGTAGTGTGATCAGCACATTGCCTCATGCTGGACAGGACTGTAGTATGATCAGCACAGTGCCTCATGCTGGACAGGACTGTAGTGTGATCAGCACAGTGCCTCATGCTGGACAGGACTGTACTGTGATCAGCACAGTGCCTCAAGCTGGACAGGACGGTAGTGTGATGAGCACAGTGCCTCATGCTGGACAGGACTGTAGTGTGATCAGCACAGTGCCTCAAGCTGGACAGGACGGTAGTGTGATGAGCACAGTGCCTCATGCTGGACAGGACTGTAGTGTGATCAGCACAGTGCCTCAAGCTGGACAGGACGGTAGTGTGATGAGCACAGTGCCTCATGCTGGACAGGACTGTAGTGTGATCAGCACAGTGCCTCATGCTGGACAGGACTGTAGTGTGATCAGCACAGTGCCTCAAGCTGGACAGGACGGTAGTGTGATGAGCACAGTGCCTCATGCTGGACAGGACTGTAGTGTGATCAGCACAGTGCCTCAAGCTGGACAGGACGGTAGTGTGATGAGCACAGTGCCTCATGCTGGACAGGACTGTAGTGTGATCAGCACAGTGCCTCATGCTGGACAGGACTGTAGTGTGATCAGCACAGTCCCTCATGCTGGACAGGACTGTAGTGTGATCAGCACAGTGCCTCATGCTGGACAGGACTGTAGTGTGATCAGCACAGTGCCCCATGCTGGACAGGACTGTAGTGTGATCAGCACACTGCCCCATGCTGGACAGGACTGTAGTGTGATCAGCACAGTGCCCCATGCTGGACTGGACTGTAGTGTGATCAGCACAGTGCCCCATGCTGGACTGGACTGTAGTGTGATCAGCACAGTGCCTCATGCTGGACAGGACTGTAGTGTGATCAGCACAGTGCCTCATGCTGGACAGGACTGTAGTGTGATGAGCACATTGCCCCATGCTGGACTGGACTGTAGTGTGATCAGCACAGTGCCCCATGCTGGACAGGACAGTAGTGTGATCAGCACATTGCCTCATGCTGGACAGGACTGTAGTGTGATCAGCACAGTGCCTCATGCTGGACAGGACTGTAGTGTGATCAGCACAGTGCCTCATGCTGGACAGGACTGTAGTGTGATGAGCACAGTGCCTCATGCTGGACAGGGCTGTAGTGTGATCAGCACATTGCCCCATGCTGGACAGGACTGTAGTGTGATGAGCACAGTGCCTCATGCTGGACAGGACTGTAGTGTGATCAGCACACTGCCCCATGCTGGACAGGACTGTAGTGTGATCAGCACAGTGCCTCATGCTGGACAGGACTGCAGTGTGATCAGCACAGTGCCCCATGCTGGACAGGACTGTAGTGTGATCAGCACAGTGCCTCATGCTGGACAGGACTGTAGTGTGATCAGCACACTGCCCCATGCTGGACAGGACTGTAGTGTGATCAGCACAGTGCCTCATGCTGGACAGGACTATAGTGTGATCAGCACAGTGCCTCATGCTGGACAGGACTGTAGTGTGATCAGCACAGTGCCTCATGCTGGACAGGACTGTAGTGTGATCAGCACAGTGCCTCATGCTGGA